>NW_027063932.1:0-29480 GCF_032884065.1 Artemia franciscana
ATGAAATTGTGTGTCGACTGACGTCATGTTTGTCAACTGATGAAATTACAGACCGGGACACAAATGACGACCGGGACACGGGGATACAGGGAATATAAATGACGACCGGGAACCTCAAAGAGAAATTACAGACTGGGACACCGGGACACAGGGAATATAAATGACGACCGGGACACAGTGACACAACTACAAAGGGGACGACGGGGGTACAGGGAAGATATATAAATGACGACCGGGACACAGGGATTGTTCGAAGAGAAATTACAGACCGGGACACCGGGACACAAATGACGACCGGGACGCTGGGACACAGGGAATATAAATGACGACCGAGACACAAGGACTATAAATAACGACCGGGACAAAGGACACATTGTTAAAATAATGAGGTATAGATCTGAATACGAATTGAAAATTTGTTTGTAGATCTATAAAATTTGCTAGTAGAAAATTTGCTAGTAAGATTTGCTAGTAGATATATAAAAGTACTAAAATTTGCTGGTAGAGAGCAAATTCCAACAGCTAGTAGATATATATAAAAATAAGTTGTATGTGTGTCTGTCGATTAACGTCATGATTGTGTGTTGACTTACGTCATGTCTTGACGACTGACGAAATTACAGACCTCGACAGCGGGACACAAATGACGACCGGGACACCGAGACATAGGGATTAAAAAATGACGAAAGGGACACTCAAAGAGAAAGCGACCAGGAGACAAGGAATGTTCGATTAGCAATCACCATCAACAAAGCACCGGGACACAAATGACAACCGGGACGAAAATGATGACCGGGACACAGGGAATATAAATGACGACCTCGACACTCAAAGAGAAAGTACAGACTGGGACACCGGGACACAAATGACGACCGGAATACTGGGAATATAAATGACGACCCTGACACAGGGACACAACTAAAAAAGGGGTGCCAGGGGGCACAGGGGGATATATAAATGACGACCGGGACACAGGGATTGTTCGAAGAGAAATTACAGACCGGGACACCGGGACACAAATGACGACCGGGACGCTGGGACACAGGGAATATAAATGACGACCGAGACACAGGGACTATAAATAACGACCGGGACAAAGGGACACATCGTTAAAATAATGAGGTATAGATCTGAATACAAATTGAAAATTTGTTTGTAGATCTATAAAATTTGCTTGTAGAAAATTTGCTAGTAAGATTTGCTAGTAGATATATAAAAATACTAAAATTTGCTGGTAGACAGCAAATTCCAACAGCTAGTAGATATATATAAAAATAAGTTGTATGTGTGTCTGTCGATTAACGTCATGATTGTGTGTTGACTTACGTCATGTCTTGACGACTGACGAAATTACAGACCTCGACATCGGGACACAAATGACGACCGGGACACCGGGACATAGGGAATAAAAATGACGAAAGGGACACTCAAAGAGAAAGCGACCAGGAGACAAGGATTGTTCGATTAGCAATCACCATCAACAAAACACCGGGACACAAATGACAACCGGGATGAAAATGGTGACCGGGACACCGGGACACAGGGAATATAAATGACGACCTCGACACTCAAAGAGGAAGTACATACTGGGACACCGGGACACAAATGACGACCGGAATACTGGGAATATAAATGACGACCAGGACACAGGGACACAACTACAAGGGGGTGCCGGGGGGCACAGGGGGATATATAAATGACGACGGGGACACAGGGAATGTTTGATTAGCAATCAGCATCAACAAAGTTAAAGGGCAATCATTAGAATAATCAGGTATAGATCTGAATACGGATTGCTTTTCCCATGGAGAATTTCATGTTGCATGTTCAAGAGTCGGTAAACCTAACAATCTATTTATATGCACAAACAATGGGACATGGAAGAATGTTGTATATTCTTAAGTTTTACGTAGTTAAATTGGACAGCGAAGAATGTTGTATATTCGCAAGTTTTATGTAGTTCAAAAAATATATATATTTATATCTATCTCAATTCACAGGTGGGACACAGGGACACAACTACAATGGCAGTTAACTAATATGGTGTGTAACGACTTACGCGCGCGGGGGGCTTGGGGGCACGATGCCCCCCCGAGCCCCTTCCCCCCACAGCTATATATCTATATATATAAAAATAAGTTGTCTGTGTGTCTGTCGAGTGACGTCAGGTGTGTCGACTGACGTCATTGTAAGGATTGAGCTGTATGCGTCATGAAATTGTGTGTCGACTGACGTCATGTTTGTCAACTGATGAAATTACAGACCGGGACACAAATGACGAACGGGACACGGGGATACAGGGAATATAAATGACGACCGGGAACCTCAAAGAGAAATTACAGACTGGGACACCGGGACACAGGGAATATAAATGACGACCGGGACACAGTGACACAACTACAAAGGGGACGACGGGGGTACAGGGAAGATATATAAATGACGACCGGGACACAGGGATTTTTCGAAGAGAAATTACAGACCGGGACACCGGGACACAAATGAAGACCGGGACGCTAAGACACAGGGAATATAAATGACGACCGAGACACAGGGACTATAAATAACGACCGGGACAAAGGGACACATCGTTAAAATAATGAGGTATAGATCTGAATACGAATTGAAAATTTGTTTGTAGATCTATAAAATTTGCTAGTAGAAAATTCGCTAGTAAGATTTGCTAGTAGATATATAAAAGTACTAAAATTTGCTGGTAGACAGCAAATTCCAACAGCTAGTAGATATATATAAAAATAAGTTGTATGTGTGTCTGTCGATTAACGTCATGATTGTGTGTTGACTTACGTCATGTCTTGACGACTGACGAAATTACAGACCTCGACATCGGGACACAAATGACGACCGGGACACCGGGACATAGGGAATATAAATGACGACCGGGACACAGTGACACAACTACAAAGGGGACGACGGGGGTACAGGGAAGATATATAAATGATGAAGTATATAGACTAGAGGAGATTTCCTCTAGACCAGCTAGAATCCACCTAGAGGCCTAGAGGAAAATATTTTGCACAAGGCGGCAAGCCTTCACTAGAAACAGTGAAAGTCTGATATATAATATCGGCTACAGAATGGGTTAGTCTATATCAGCCACTGCGCGTCTTTTCTAAAATGACGTCTTGCATCGGACACTGTATTAGACAATTTTATGATTGTACATGGTAAAGAATGTGATTAAAGGCTCTTTTCCTATGTCAAAAGTTTTAGTTTTCGAGGGTAATAGCTAAGTATGTTGAAAAAATGAAGATATTAGACTATTTTATGATTGCACATGGTAAAGAATGTGATTAAAGGCTCTTTTCCTATTTCAAAAGTTTTAGTTTTCGAGGGTAATAGCTACGTATGTTGAAAAAATGAAGATATTAGACTATTTTATGATTGCAAATGGTAAAGAATGTGATTAAAGGCTCTTTTCCTATTTCAAAAGTTTTAGTTTTCGAGGGTAATAGCTACGTATGTTGAAAAAATGAAGATATTAGACTATTTTATGATTGCAAATGGTAAAGAATGTGATTAAAGGCTCTTTTCCTATGTCAAAAGTTTTATTTTTCGAGGGTAATAGCTACGTATGTTGAAAAAATTAAGATATTAGACTATTTTATGATTGCAAATGGTAAAGAATGTGATTAAAGGCTCTTTTCCTATTTCAAAAGTTTTAGTTTTCGAGGGTAATAGCTACGTATGTTGAAAAAATGAAGATATTAGACTATTTTGTGATTGCAAATGGTAAAGAATGTGATTAAAGGCTCTTTTCCTATGTCAAAAGTTTTAGTTTTCGAGGGTAATAGCTACGTATGTTGAAAAATTAAGATATTAGACTATTTTATGATTGCAAATGGTAAAGAATGTGATTAAAGGCTCTTTTCCTATTTCAAAAGTTTTAGTTTTCGAGGGTAAGAGCTTTGTCTGTGGAAAAAATGAAGGTATTAGACTATTTTATGATTGCACATGGTAAAGAATGTGATTAAAGGCTCTTTTCCTATGTCAAAAGTTTTAGTTTTCGAGGGTAATAGCTACGTATGTTGAAAAAATGAAGATATTAAACAATTTTATGATTGCAAATGGTAAAGAATGTGATTAAAGGCTCTTTTCCTATGTCAAAAGTTTTAGTTTTCGAGGGTAATAGCTACGTATGTTGAAAAAATGAAGATATTAGACTATTTTATGATTGCACATGGTAAAGAATGTGATTAAAGGCTCTTTTCCTATGTCAAAAGTTTTAGTTTTCGAGGGTAATAGCTACGTATGTTGAAAAAATGAAGATATTAGACTATTTTATGATTGCACATGGTAAAGAATGTGATTAAAGGCTCTTTTCCTATGTCAAAAGTTTTAGTTTTCGAGGGTAATAGCTTTGTCTGTGGAAAAAATGAAGATATTAGACTATTTTATGATTGCACATGGTAAAGAATGTGATTAAAGGCTCTTTTCCTATTTCAAAAGTTTTAGTTTTCGAGGGTAATAGCTACGTATGTTGAAAAAATGAAGATATTAGACTATTTTATGATTGCACATGGTAAAGAATGTGATTAAAGGCTCTTTTCCTATGTTCAAAAGTTTTAGTTTTCGAGGGTAATAGCTTTGTCTGTGGAAAAAATGAAGATATTAGACAATTTTATGATTGCACATGGTAAAGAATGTGATTAAAGGCTCTTTTCCTATGTCAAAAGTTTTAGTTTTCGAGGGTAATAGCTACGTATGTTGAAAAAATGAAGATATTAGACAATTTTATGATTGCACATGGTAAAGAATGTGATTAAAGGCTCTTTTCCTATTTCAAAAGTTTTAGTTTTCGGGGGTAATAGCTACGTATGTTGAAAAAATGAAGATATTAGACTATTTTATGATTGCACATGGTAAAGAATGTGATTAAAGGCTCTTTTCCTATGTCAAAAGTTTTAGTTTTCGAGGGTAATAGCTACGTATGTTGAAAAAATGAAGATATTAGACTATTTTATGATTGCACATGGTAAAGAATGTGATTAAAGGCTCTTTTCCTATGTCAAAAGTTTTAGTTTTCGAGGGTAATAGCTACGTATGTTGAAAAAATGAAGATATTAGACAATTTTATGATTACACATGGTAAAGAATGTGATTAAAGGCTCTTTTCCTATGTCAAAAGTTTTAGTTTTCGAGGGTAATAGCTACGTATGTTGAAAAAATGAAGATATTAGACTATTTTATGATTGCAAATGGTAAAGAATGTGATTAAAGGCTCTTTTCCTATGTGAAAAGTTTTAGTTTTCGAGGGTAATAGCTTTGTCTGTGGAAAAAATGAAGATATTAGACAATTTTATGATTGCACATGGTAAAGAATGTGATTAAAGGCTCTTTTCCTATGTCAAAAGTTTTAGTTTTCGAGGGTAATAGCTACGTATGTTGAAAAAATGAAGATATTAGACTATTTTATGATTGCACATGGTAAAGAATGTGATTAAAGGCTCTTTTCCTATGTTCAAAAGTTTTAGTTTTCGAGGGTAATAGCTAGTCTGTGAAAAAATGAAGATATTAGACAATTTTATGATTGCACATGGTAAAGAATGTGATTAAAGGCTCTTTTCCTATGTCAAAAGTTTTAGTTTTCGAGGGTAATAGCTACGTATGTTGAAAAAATGAAGATATTAGACTATTTTATGATTGCAAATGGTAAAGAATGTGATTAAAGGCTCTTTTCCTATTTCAAAAGTTTTAGTTTTCGAGGGTAATAGCTACGTATGTTGAAAAAATGAAGATATTAGACAATTTTATGATTGCACATGGTAAAGAATGTGATTAAAGGCTCTTTTCCTATGTCAAAAGTTTTAGTTTTCGAGGGTAATAGGTACGTATGTTGAAAAAATGAAGATATTAGACTATTTTATGATTGCAAATGGTAAAGAATGTGATTAAAGGCTCTTTTCCTATGTCAAAAGTTTTAGTTTTCGAGGGTAATAGCTACGTATGTTAAAAAAATGAAGATATTAGACAATTTTATGATTACACATGGTAAAGAATGTGATTAAAGGCTCTTTTCCTATGTCAAAAGTTTTAGTTTTCGAGGGTAATAGCTACGTATGTTGAAAAAATGAAGATATTAGACTATTTATGATTGCAAATGGTAAAGAATGTGATTAAAGGCTCTTTTCCTATTTCAAAAGTTTTAGTTTTCGAGGGTAATAGCTTTGTCTGTGGAAAAAATGAAGATATTAGACAATTTTATGATTGAACATGGTAAAGAATGTGATTAAAGGCTCTTTTCCTATGTCAAAAGTTTTAGTTTTCGAGGGTAATAGCTACGTATGTTGAAAAACTGAAGAAATTAGACTATTTTATGATTGCAAATGGTAAAGAATGTGATTAAAGGCTCTTTTCCTATGTCAAAAGTTTTAGTTTTCGAGGGTAATAGCTTTGTCTGTGGAAAAAATGAAGATATTAGACTATTTTATGATTGCAAATGGTAAAGAATGTGATTAAAGGCTCTTTTCCTATCTCAAAAGTTTAGTTTTCGAGGGTAATAGCTACGTATGTTGAAAAAATGAATATATTAGACTATTTTATGATTGCAAATGGTAAAGAATGTGATTAAAGGCTCTTTTCCTATGTCAAAAGTTTTAGTTTTCGAGGGTAATAGCTACGTATGTTGAAAAAATGAAGATATTAGACTATTTTATGATTGCAAATGGTAAAGAATGTGATTAAAGGCTCTTTTCCTATGTCAAAAGTTTCAGTTTTCGAGGGTAATAGCTACGTATGTTGAAAAAATGAGGATATTAGACTATTTTATGATTGCACATGGTAAAGAATGTGATTAAAGGCTCTTTTCCTATGTCAAAAGTTTTAGTTTTCGAGGGTAATAGCTACGTATGTGAAAAAATTGAAGATATTAGACTATTTTATGATTGCACATGGTAAAGAATGTGATTAAAGGCTCTTTTCTATGTCAAAAGTTTCAATTTTTGAGGGTAATAGCTACGCATGTTGAAAAAATGAGGATATTAGACTATTTTATGATTGCAAATGGTAAAGAATGTGATTAAAGGCTCTTTTCCTATTTCAAAAGTTTCAGTTTTCGACGGTAATAGCTACGTATGTTGAAAAAATGAGGATATTAGACTATTTTATGATTGCACATGGTAAAGAATGTGATTAAAGGCTCTTTTCCTATGTCAAAAGTTTTAGTTTTCGAGGGTAATAGCTTTGTCTGTGGAAAAAATGAAGATATTAGACAATTTTATGATTGCACATGGTAAAGAATGTGATTAAAGGCTCTTTTCCTATTTCAAAAGTTTTAGTTTTCGAGGGTAATAGCTACGTATGTTGAAAAAATGAAGATATTAGACAATTTTATGATTGCACATGGTAAAGAATGTGATTAAAGACTCTTTTCCTATTTCAAAAGTTTTAGTTTTCGAGGGTAATAGCTACGTATGTTGAAAAAATGAAGATATTAGACTATTTTATGATTGCAAATGGTAAAGAATGTGATTAAAGGCTCTTTTCCTATTTCAAAAGTTTTAGTTTTCGAGGGTAATAGCTACGTATGTTGAAAAAATGAAGATATTAGACAATTTTATGATTGCACATGGTAAAGAATGTGATTAAAGGCTCTTTTCCTATGTCAAAAGTTTTAGTTTTCGAGGGTAATAGCTACGTATGTTGAAAAAATGAAGATATTAGACTATTTTATGATTGCAATGGTAAAGAATGTGATTAAAGGCTCTTTTCCTATTTCAAAAGTTTTAGTTTTCGAGGGTAATAGCTTTGTCTGTGGAAAAAATGAAGATATTAGACAATTTTATGATTGCACATGGTAAAGAATGTGATTAAAGGCTCTTTTCCTATGTCAAAAGTTTTAGTTTTCGAGGGTAATAGCTACGTATGTTGAAAAAATGAAGATATTAGACTATTTTATGATTGCACATGGTAAAGAATGTGATTAAAGGCTCTTTTCCTATTTCAAAAGTTTTAGTTTTCGAGGGTAATAGCTACGTATGTTGAAAAAATGAAGATATTAGACTATTTTATGATTGCACATGGTAAAGAATGTGATTAAAGGCTCTTTTCCTATGTCAAAAGTTTTAGTTTTCGAGGGTAATAGCTACGTATGTTGAAAAAATGAAGATATTAGACTATTTTATGATTGCAAATGGTAAAGAATGTGATTAAAGGCTCTTTTCCTATGTCAAAAGTTTTAGTTTTCGAGGGTAATAGCTACGTATGTTGAAAAAATGAAGATATTAGACTATTTTATGATTGCAAATGGTAAAGAATGTGATTAAAGGCTCTTTTCCTATTTCAAAAGTTTTAGTTTTCGAGGGTAATAGCTACGTATGTTGAAAAAATGAAGATATTAGACTATTTTATGATTGCACATGGTAAAGAATGTGATTAAAGGCTCTTTTCCTATGTCAAAAGTTTTAGTTTTCGAGGGTAATAGCTACGTATGTTGAAAAAATGAAGATATTAGACTATTTTATGATTGCACATGGTAAAGAATGTGATTAAAGGCTCTTTTCCTATTTCAAAAGTTTTAGTTTTCGAGGGTAATAGCTACGTATGTTGAAAAAATGAAGATATTAGACAATTTTATGATTGCACATGGTAAAGAATGTGATTAAAGGCTCTTTTCCTATTTCAAAAGTTTCAGTTTTCGAGGGTAATAGCTACGTATGTTGAAAAAATGAGGATATTAGACTATTTTATGATTGCACATGGTAAAGAATGTGATTAAAGGCTCTTTTCCTATGTCAAAAGTTTTAGTTTTCGAGGGTAATAGCTACGTCTGTGAAAAAATGAAGATATTAGACTATTTTATGATTGCACATGGTAAAGAATGTGATTAAAGGCTCTTTTCCTATGTCAAAAGTTTCAGTTTTCGAGGGTAATAGCTACGTATGTTGAAAAAATGAGGATATTAGACTATTTTATGATTGCAAATGGTAAAGAATGTGATTAAAGGCTCTTTTCCTATGTCAAAAGTTTTAGTTTTCGAGGGTAATAGCTACGTATGTGAAAAAATGAAGATATTAGACTATTTTATGATTGCACATGGTAAAGAATGTGATTAAAGGCTCTTTTCCTATGTCAAAAGTTTTAGTTTTCGAGGGTAATAGCTACGTATGTTGAAAAAATGAAGATATTAGACTTAGTTTTAGTTTTCGAGGATAATAGCTTTGTCTGTGGACAAAATGAAGATATTAGACAATTTTAGGATTGCACATGGTAAAGAATGTGATTAAAGGCTCTTTTCCTATTTCAAAAGTTTTAGTTTTCGAGGGTAATAGCTACGTATGTTGAAAAAATGAAGATATTAGGCAATTTTATGATTGCACATGGTAAAGAATGTGATTAAAGGCTCTTTTCCTATTTCAAAAGTTTTAGTTTTCGAGGGTAATAGCTACGTATGTTGAAAAAATGAAGATATTAGACATTTTATGATTGCAATGGTAAAGAATGTGATTAAAGGCTCTTTTCCTATTTCAAAAGTTTTAGTTTTCGAGGGTAATAGCTACGTATGTTGAAAAAATGAAGATATTAGACTATTTTATGATTGCAAATGGTAAAGAATGTGATTAAAGGCTCTTTTCCTATGTCAAAAGTTTTAGTTTTCGAGGGTAATAGCTACGTATGTTGAAAAAATGAAGATATTAGACAATTTTATGATTGCACATGGTAAAGAATGTGATTAAAGGCTCTTTTCCTATGTCAAAAGTTTTAGTTTTCGAGGGTAATAGCTACGTATGTTGAAAAAATGAAGATATTAGACTATTTTATGATTGCAAATGGTAAAGAATGTGATTAAAGGCTCTTTTCCTATTTCAAAAGTTTTAGTTTTCGAGGGTAATAGCTTTGTCTGTGGAAAAAATGAAGATATTAGACAATTTTATGATTGCACATGGTAAAGAATGTGATTAAAGGCTCTTTTCCTATGTCAAAAGTTTTAGTTTTCGAGGGTAATAGCTACGTATGTTGAAAAAATGAAGAAATTAGACTATTTTATGATTGCAAATGGTAAAGAATGTGATTAAAGGCTCTTTTCCTATTTCAAAAGTTTTAGTTTTCGAGGGTAATAGCTTTGTCTGTGGAAAAAATGAAGATATTAGACTATTTTATGATTGCAATGGTAAAGAATGTGATTAAAGGCTCTTTTCCTATGTCAAAAGTTTTAGTTTTCGAGGGTAATAGCTACGTATGTTGAAAAAATGAAGATATTAGACTATTTTATGATTGCACATGGTAAAGAATGTGATTAAAGGCTCTTTTCCTATGTCAAAAGTTTTAGTTTTCGAGGGTAATAGCTACGTATGTTGAAAAAATGAAGATATTAGACTATTTTATGATTGCAAATGGTAAAGAATGTGATTAAAGGCTCTTTTCCTATTTCAAAAGTTTTAGTTTTCGAGGGTAATAGCTACGTATGTTGAAAAAATGAAGATATTAGACTATTTTATGATTGCACATGGTAAAGAATGTGATTAAAGGCTCTTTTCCTATGTCAAAAGTTTTAGTTTTCGAGGGTAATAGCTACGTATGTTGAAAAAATGAAGATATTAGACTATTTTATGATTGCAAATGGTAAAGAATGTGATTAAAGGCTCTTTTCCTATTTCAAAAGTTTTAGTTTTCGAGGGTAATAGCTACGTATGTTGAAAAAATGAAGATATTAGACTATTTTATGATTGCACATGGTAAAGAATGTGATTAAAGGCTCTTTTCCTATTTCAAAAGTTTTAGTTTTCGAGGGTAATAGCTACGTATGTTGAAAAAATGAAGATATTAGACTATTTTATGATTGCACATGGTAAAGAATGTGATTAAAGGCTCTTTTCCTATTTCAAAAGTTTTAGTTTTCGAGGGTAATAGCTACGTATGTTGAAAAAATGAAGATATTAGACAATTTTATGATTGCACATGGTAAAGAATGTGATTAAAGGCTCTTTTCCTATTTCAAAAGTTTTAGTTTTCGAGGGTAATAGCTACGTATGTTGAAAAAATGAAGATATTAGACTATTTTATGATTGCAAATGGTAAAGAATGTGATTAAAGGCTCTTTTCCTATTTCAAAAGTTTTAGTTTTCGAGGGTAATAGCTACGTATGTTGAAAAAATGAAGATATTAGACAATTTTATGATTGCACATGGTAAAGAATGTGATTAAAGGCTCTTTTCCTATGTCAAAAGTTTTAGTTTTCGAGGGTAATAGCTACGTATGTTGAAAAAATGAAGATATTAGACTATTTTATGATTGCACATGGTAAAGAATGTGATTAAAGGCTCTTTTCCTATTTCAAAAGTTTTAGTTTTCGAGGGTAATAGCTACGTATGTTGAAAAAATGAAGATATTAGACTATTTTATGATTGCAAATGGTAAAGAATGTGATTAAAGGCTCTTTTCCTATGTCAAAAGTTTTAGTTTTCGAGGGTAATAGCTACGTATGTTGAAAAAATGAAGATATTAGACTATTTTATGATTGCACATGGTAAAGAATGTGATTAAAGGCTCTTTTCCTATGTCAAAAGTTTTAGTTTTCGAGGGTAATAGCTTTGTCTGTGGAAAAAATGAAGATATTAGACAATTTTATGATTGCACATGGTAAAGAATGTGATTAAAGGCTCTTTTCCTATTTCAAAAGTTTTAGTTTTCGAGGGTAATAGCTACGTATGTTGAAAAAATGAAGATATTAGACTATTTTATGATTGCACATGGTAAAGAATGTGATTAAAGGCTCTTTTCCTATTTCAAAAGTTTTAGTTTTCGAGGGTAATAGCTACGTATGTTGAAAAAATGAAGATATTAGACTATTTTATGATTGCAAATGGTAAAGAATGTGATTAAAGGCTCTTTTCCTATTTCAAAAGTTTTAGTTTTCGAGGGTAATAGCTACGTATGTTGAAAAAATGAAGATATTAGACAATTTTATGATTGCACATGGTAAAGAATGTGATTAAAGGCTCTTTTCCTATGTCAAAAGTTTTAGTTTTCGAGGGTAATAGCTACGTATGTTGAAAAAATGAAGATATTAGACTATTTTATGATTGCAAATGGTAAAGAATGTGATTAAAGGCTCTTTTCCTATTTCAAAAGTTTTAGTTTTCGAGGGTAATAGCTACGTATGTTGAAAAAATGAAGATATTAGACTATTTTATGATTGCACATGGTAAAGAATGTGATTAAAGGCTCTTTTCCTATTTCAAAAGTTTTAGTTTTCGAGGGTAATAGCTAGTCTGTGGAAAAAATGAAGATATTAGACTATTTTATGATTGCACATGGTAAAGAATGTGATTAAAGGCTCTTTTCCTATTTCAAAAGTTTTAGTTTTCGAGGGTAATAGCTACGTATGTTGAAAAAATGAAGATATTAGACTATTTTATGATTGCACATGGTAAAGAATGTGATTAAAGGCTCTTTTCCTATTTCAAAAGTTTTAGTTTTCGAGGGTAATAGCTACGTATGTTGAAAAAATGAAGATATTAGACTATTTTATGATTGCACATGGTAAAGAATGTGATTAAAGGCTCTTTTCCTATTTCAAAAGTTTTAGTTTTCGAGGGTAATAGCTACGTATGTTGAAAAAATGAAGATATTAGACTATTTTATGATTGCACATGGTAAAGAATGTGATTAAAGGCTCTTTTCCTATTTCAAAAGTTTTAGTTTTCGAGGGTAATAGCTACGTATGTTGAAAAAATGAAGATATTAGACTATTTTATGATTGCACATGGTAAAGAATGTGATTAAAGGCTCTTTTCCTATGTCAAAAGTTTTAGTTTTCGAGGGTAATAGCTACGTTGTTGAAAAAATGAAGATATTAGACTATTTTATGATTGCACATGGTAAAGAATGTGATTAAAGGCTCTTTTCCTATTTCAAAAGTTTTAGTTTTCGAGGGTAATAGCTACGTATGTTGAAAAAATGAAGATATTAGACTATTTTATGATTGCACATGGTAAAGAATGTGATTAAAGGCTCTTTTCCTATTCAAAAGTTTTAGTTTTCGAGGGTAATAGCTACGTATGTTGAAAAAATGAAGATATTAGACTATTTTATGATTGCAAATGGTAAAGAATGTGATTAAAGGCTCTTTTCCTATTTCAAAAGTTTTAGTTTTCGAGGGTAATAGCTACGTATGTTGAAAAAATGAAGATATTAGACTATTTTATGATTGCACATGGTAAAGAATGTGATTAAAGGCTCTTTTCCTATGTCAAAAGTTTTAGTTTTCGAGGGTAATAGCTACGTATGTTGAAAAAATGAAGATATTAGACTATTTTATGATTGCAAATGGTAAAGAATGTGATTAAAGGCTCTTTTCCTATTTCAAAAGTTTTAGTTTTCGAGGGTAATAGCTTTGTCTGTGGAAAAAATGAAGATATTAGACAATTTTATGATTGCACATGGTAAAGAATGTGATTAAAGGCTCTTTTCCTATGTCAAAAGTTTTAGTTTTCGAGGGTAATAGCTACGTATGTTAAAAAATGAAGAAATTAGACTATTTTATGATTGCACATGGTAAAGAATGTGATTAAAGGCTCTTTTCCTATTTCAAAAGTTTTAGTTTTCGAGGGTAATAGCTATGTCTGTGGAAAAAATGAAGATATTAGACTATTTTATGATTGCAAATGGTAAAGAATGTGATTAAAGGCTCTTTTCCTATGTCAAAAGTTTTAGTTTTTGAGGGTAATAGCTACGTATGTTGAAAAAATGAAGATATTAGACTTAGTTTTAGTTTTCGAGGGTAATAGCTTTGTCTGTGGAAAAAATGAAGATATTAGACTATTTTATGATTGCACATGGTAAAGAATGTGATTAAAGGCTCTTTTCCTATTTTCAAAAGTTTTAGTTTTTGAGGGTAATAGCTACGTATGTTGAAAAAATGAAGATATTAGACAATTTTATGATTGCATGGTAAAGAATGTGATTAAAGGCTCTTTTCCTATGTCAAAAGTTTTAGTTTTCGAGGGTAATAGCTACGTATGTTGAAAAAATGAAGATATTAGACTATTTTATGATTGCAAATGGTAAAGAATGTGATTAAAGGCTCTTTTCCTATTTCAAAAGTTTTAGTTTTCCAGGGTAATAGCTTTGTCTGTGGAAAAAATGAAGATATTAGACAATTTTATGATTGCACATGGTAAAGAATGTGATTAAAGGCTCTTTTCCTATGTCAAAAGTTTTAGTTTTCGAGGGTAATAGCTACGTATGTTGAAAAAATGAAGATATTAGACTATTTTATGATTGCACATGGTAAAGAATGTGATTAAAGGCTCTTTCCTATTTCAAAAGTTTTAGTTTTCGAGGGTAATAGCTTTGTCTGTGGAAAAAATGAAGATATTAGACTATTTTATGATTGCAAATGGTAAAGAATGTGATTAAAGGCTCTTTTCCTATGTCAAAAGTTTTAGTTTTCGAGGGTAATAGCTACGTATGTTGAAAAAATGAAGATATTAGACTATTTTATGATTGCAAATGGTAAAGAATGTGATTAAAGGCTCTTTTCCTATTCAAAAGTTTTAGTTTTCGAGGGTAATAGCTACGTATGTTGAAAAAATGAAGATATTAGACTATTTTATGATTGCAAATGGTAAAGAATGTGATTAAAGGCTCTTTTCCTATTTCAAAAGTTTTAGTTTTCGAGGGTAATAGCTAGTCTGTGAAAAAATGAAGATATTAGACTTTTTATGATTGCACATGGTAAAGAATGTGATTAAAGGCTCTTTTCCTATGTCAAAAGTTTTAGTTTTCGAGGGTAATAGCTACGTATGTTGAAAAAATGAAGATATTAGACTATTTTATGATTGCAAATGGTAAAGAATGTGATTAAAGGCTCTTTTCCTATTTCAAAAGTTTTAGTTTTCGAGGGTAATAGCTAGGTCTGTGAAAAAATGAAGATATTAGACTATTTTATGATTGCACATGGTAAAGAATGTGATTAAAGGCTCTTTTCCTATGTCAAAAGTTTTAGTTTTCGAGGGTAATAGCTTTGTCTGTGGAAAAAATGAAGATATTAGACAATTTTATGATTGCACATGGTAAAGAATGTGATTAAAGGCTCTTTTCCTATTTCAAAAGTTTTAGTTTTCGAGGGTAATAGCTACGTATGTTGAAAAAATGAAGATATTAGACTATTTTATGATTGCACATGGTAAAGAATGTGATTAAAGGCTCTTTTCCTATGTCAAAAGTTTTAGTTTTCGAGGGTAATAGCTACGTATGTTGAAAAAATGAAGATATTAGACTATTTTATGATTGCAAATGGTAAAGAATGTGATTAAAGGCTCTTTTCCTATTTCAAAAGTTTTAGTTTTCGAGGGTAATAGCTTTGTCTGTGGAAAAAATGAAGATATTAGACAATTTTATGATTGCAAATGGTAAAGAATGTGATTAAAGGCTCTTTTCCTATGTCAAAAGTTTTAGTTTTCGAGGGTAATAGCTACGTATGTTGAAAAAATGAAGATATTAGACTATTTTATGATTGCACATGGTAAAGAATGTGATTAAAGGCTCTTTTCCTATTTCAAAAGTTTTAGTTTTCGAGGGTAATAGCTTTGTCTGTGGAAAAAATGAAGATATTAGACTATTTTATGATTGCACATGGTAAAGAATGTGATTAAAGGCTCTTTTCCTATGTCAAAAGTTTTAGTTTTCGAGGGTAATAGCTACGTATGTTGAAAAAATGAAGATATTAGACAATTTTATGATTGCAAATGGTAAAGAATGTGATTAAAGGCTCTTTTCCTATGTCAAAAGTTTTAGTTTTCGAGGGTAATAGCTACGTATGTTGAAAAAATGAAGATATTAGACTATTTTATGATTGCACATGGTAAAGAATGTGATTAAAGGCTCTTTTCCTATTTCAAAAGTTTTAGTTTTCGAGGGTAATAGCTACGTATGTTGAAAAAATGAAGATATTAGACTATTTTATGATTGCACATGGTAAAGAATGTGATTAAAGGCTCTTTTCCTATGTCAAAAGTTTTAGTTTTCGAGGGTAATAGCTACGTATGTTGAAAAAATGAAGATATTAGACTATTTTATGATTGCAAATGGTAAAGAATGTGATTAAAGGCTCTTTTCCTATTTCAAAAGTTTTAGTTTTCGAGGGTAATAGCTACGTATGTCTGTGGAAAAAATGAAGATATTAGACTATTTTATGATTGCACATGGTAAAGAATGTGATTAAAGGCTCTTTTCCTATGTCAAAAGTTTTAGTTTTCGAGGGTAATAGCTACGTATGTTGAAAAAATGAAGATATTAGACTATTTTATGATTGCAAATGGTAAAGAATGTGATTAAAGGCTCTTTTCCTATGTCAAAAGTTTTAGTTTTCGAGGGTAATAGCTACGTATGTTGAAAAAATGAAGATATTAGACTATTTTATGATTGCACATGGTAAAGAATGTGATTAAAGGCTCTTTTCCTATTTCAAAAGTTTTAGTTTTCGAGGGTAATAGCTAGTCTGTGAAAAAATGAAGATATTAGACTATTTTATGATTGCACATGGTAAAGAATGTGATTAAAGGCTCTTTTCCTATTTCAAAAGTTTTAGTTTTCGAGGGTAATAGCTTTGTCTGTGGAAAAAATGAAGATATTAGACAATTTTATGATTGCACATGGTAAAGAATGTGATTAAAGGCTCTTTTCCTATTTCAAAAGTTTTAGTTTTCGAGGGTAATAGCTACGTATGTTGAAAAAATGAAGATATTAGACAATTTTATGATTGCACATGGTAAAGAATGTGATTAAAGGCTCTTTTCCTATTTCAAAAGTTTTAGTTTTCGAGGGTAATAGCTACGTATGTTGAAAAAATGAAGATATTAGACTATTTTATGATTGCAAATGGTAAAGAATGTGATTAAAGGCTCTTTTCCTATTTCAAAAGTTTTAGTTTTCGAGGGTAATAGCTTTGTCTGAAAAAATGAAGATATTAGACAATTTTATGATTGCACATGGTAAAGAATGTGATTAAAGGCTCTTTTCCTATTTCAAAAGTTTTAGTTTTCGAGGGTAATAGCTACGTATGTTGAAAAAATGAAGATATTAGACAATTTTATGATTGCACATGGTAAAGAATGTGATTAAAGGCTCTTTTCCTATGTCAAAAGTTTTAGTTTTCGAGGGTAATAGCTACGTATGTTGAAAAAATGAAGATATTAGACTATTTTATGATTGCAAATGGTAAAGAATGTGATTAAAGGCTCTTTTCCTATTTCAAAAGTTTTAGTTTTCGAGGGTAATAGCTACGTATGTTGAAAAAATGAAGATATTAGACTATTTTATGATTGCAAATGGTAAAGAATGTGATTAAAGGCTCTTTTCCTATTCAAAAGTTTTAGTTTTCGAGGGTAATAGCTACGTATGTTGAAAAAATGAAGATATTAGACTATTTTATGATTGCAAATGGTAAAGAATGTGATTAAAGGCTCTTTTCCTATTCAAAAGTTTTAGTTTTCGAGGGTAATAGCTACGTATGTTGAAAAAATGAAGATATTAGACTATTTTATGATTGCAAATGGTAAAGAATGTGATTAAAGGCTCTTTTCCTATTTCAAAAGTTTTAGTTTTCGAGGGTAATAGCTAGTCTGTGGAAAAAATGAAGATATTAGACTATTTTATGATTGCAAATGGTAAAGAAGGTGATTAAAGGCTCTTTTCCTATTTCAAAAGTTTTAGTTTTCGAGGGTAATAGCTCTGTATGTTGTAAAAATGAAGATATTAGACTATTTTATGATTGCACATGGTAAAGAATGTGATTAAAGGCTCTTTTCCTATGTCAAAAGTTTTAGTTTTCGAGGGTAATAGCTACGTATGTTGAAAAAATGAAGATATTAGACTATTTTATGATTGCAAATGGTAAAGAATGTGATTAAAGGCTCTTTTCCTATTTCAAAAGTTTTAGTTTTCGAGGGTAATAGCTACGTATGTTGAAAAAATGAAGATATTAGACTATTTTATGATTGCACATGGTAAAGAATGTGATTAAAGGCTCTTTTCCTATTTCAAAAGTTTTAGTTTTCGAGGGTAATAGCTACGTCTGTGAAAAAATGAAGATATTAGACTATTTTATGATTGCACATGGTAAAGAATGTGATTAAAGGCTCTTTTCCTATTTCAAAAGTTTTAGTTTTCGAGGGTAATAGCTACGTATGTTGAAAAAATGAAGATATTAGACAATTTTATGATTGCACATGGTAAAGAATGTGATTAAAGGCTCTTTTCCTATTTCAAAAGTTTTAGTTTTCGAGGGTAATAGCTACGTATGTTGAAAAAATGAAGATATTAGACTATTTTATGATTGCACATGGTAAAGAATGTGATTAAAGGCTCTTTTCCTATTTCAAAAGTTTTAGTTTTCGAGGGTAATAGCTACGTATGTTGAAAAAATGAAGATATTAGACTATTTTATGATTGCAAATGGTAAAGAATGTGATTAAAGGCTCTTTTCCTATTTCAAAAGTTTTAGTTTTCGAGGGTAATAGCTACGTATGTTGAAAAAATGAAGATATTAGACAATTTTATGATTGCACATGGTAAAGAATGTGATTAAAGGCTCTTTTCCTATTTCAAAAGTTTTAGTTTTCGAGGGTAATAGCTACGTATGTTGAAAAAATGAAGATATTAGACAATTTTATGATTGCACATGGTAAAGAATGTGATTAAAGGCTCTTTTCCTATGTCAAAAGTTTTAGTTTTCGAGGGTAATAGCTACGTATGTTGAAAAAATGAAGATATTAGACTATTTTATGATTGCACATGGTAAAGAATGTGATTAAAGGCTCTTTTCCTATTTCAAAAGTTTTAGTTTTCGAGGGTAATAGCTACGTATGTTGAAAAAATGAAGATATTAGACTATTTTATGATTGCACATGGTAAAGAATGTGATTAAAGGCTCTTTTCCTATTTCAAAAGTTTTAGTTTTCGAGGGTAATAGCTACGTATGTTGAAAAAATGAAGATATTAGACTATTTTATGATTGCAAATGGTAAAGAATGTGATTAAAGGCTCTTTTCCTATTCAAAAGTTTTAGTTTTCGAGGGTAATAGCTACGTATGTTGAAAAAATGAAGATATTAGACTATTTTATGATTGCAAATGGTAAAGAATGTGATTAAAGGCTCTTTTCCTATTTCAAAAGTTTTAGTTTTCGAGGGTAATAGCTACGTTGTCTGTGGAAAAAATGAAGATATTAGACTATTTTATGATTGCAAATGGTAAAGAATGTGATTAAAGGCTCTTTTCCTATGTCAAAAGTTTTAGTTTTCGAGGGTAATAGCTACGTATGTTGAAAAAATGAAGATATTAGACTATTTTATGATTGCAAATGGTAAAGAATGTGATTAAAGGCTCTTTTCCTATTTCAAAAGTTTTAGTTTTCGAGGGTAATAGCTACGTTGTTGAAAAAATGAAGATATTAGACTATTTTATGATTGCACATGGTAAAGAATGTGATTAAAGGCTCTTTTCCTATGTCAAAAGTTTTAGTTTTCGAGGGTAATAGCTACGTATGTTGAAAAAATGAAGATATTAGACAATTTTATGATTGCAAATGGTAAAGAATGTGATTAAAGGCTCTTTTCCTATGTCAAAAGTTTTAGTTTTCGAGGGTAATAGCTACGTATGTTGAAAAAATGAAGATATTAGACTATTTTATGATTGCACATGGTAAAGAATGTGATTAAAGGCTCTTTTCCTATTTCAAAAGTTTTAGTTTTCGAGGGTAATAGCTACGTATGTTGAAAAAATGAAGATATTAGACTATTTTATGATTGCACATGGTAAAGAATGTGATTAAAGGCTCTTTTCCTATTCAAAAGTTTTAGTTTTCGAGGGTAATAGCTACGTATGTTGAAAAAATGAAGATATTAGACTATTTTATGATTGCAAATGGTAAAGAATGTGATTAAAGGCTCTTTTCCTATTTCAAAAGTTTTAGTTTTCGAGGGTAATAGCTACGTATGTCTGTGGAAAAAATGAAGATATTAGACTATTTTATGATTGCACATGGTAAAGAATGTGATTAAAGGCTCTTTTCCTATTTCAAAAGTTTTAGTTTTCGAGGGTAATAGCTACGTATGTTGAAAAAATGAAGATATTAGACTATTTTATGATTGCAAATGGTAAAGAATGTGATTAAAGGCTCTTTTCCTATTTCAAAAGTTTTAGTTTTCGAGGGTAATAGCTACGTATGTTGAAAAAATGAAGATATTAGACTATTTTATGATTGCACATGGTAAAGAATGTGATTAAAGGCTCTTTTCCTATTTCAAAAGTTTTAGTTTTCGAGGGTAATAGCTAGTCTGTGAAAAAATGAAGATATTAGACTATTTTATGATTGCACATGGTAAAGAATGTGATTAAAGGCTCTTTTCCTAGTCAAAAGTTTTAGTTTTCGAGGGTAATAGCTTTGTCTGTGGAAAAAATGAAGATATTAGACAATTTTATGATTGCACATGGTAAAGAATGTGATTAAAGGCTCTTTTCCTATTTCAAAAGTTTTAGTTTTCGAGGGTAATAGCTACGTATGTTGAAAAAATGAAGATATTAGACAATTTTATGATTGCACATGGTAAAGAATGTGATTAAAGGCTCTTTTCCTATTTCAAAAGTTTTAGTTTTCGAGGGTAATAGCTACGTATGTTGAAAAAATGAAGATATTAGACTATTTTATGATTGCAAATGGTAAAGAATGTGATTAAAGGCTCTTTTCCTATTTCAAAAGTTTTAGTTTTCGAGGGTAATAGCTACGTATGTTGAAAAAATGAAGATATTAGACAATTTTATGATTGCACATGGTAAAGAATGTGATTAAAGGCTCTTTTCCTATTTCAAAAGTTTTAGTTTTCGAGGGTAATAGCTACGTATGTTGAAAAAATGAAGATATTAGACAATTTTATGATTGCACATGGTAAAGAATGTGATTAAAGGCTCTTTTCCTATGTCAAAAGTTTTAGTTTTCGAGGGTAATAGCTACGTATGTTGAAAAAATGAAGATATTAGACTATTTTATGATTGCAAATGGTAAAGAATGTGATTAAAGGCTCTTTTCCTATTTCAAAAGTTTTAGTTTTCGAGGGTAATAGCTTTGTCTGTGGAAAAAATGAAGATATTAGACAATTTTATGATTGCACATGGTAAAGAATGTGATTAAAGGCTCTTTTCCTATGTCAAAAGTTTTAGTTTTCGAGGGTAATAGCTACGTATGTTGAAAAAATGAAGATATTAGACTATTTTATGATTGCAAATGGTAAAGAATGTGATTAAAGGCTCTTTTCCTATTCAAAAGTTTTAGTTTTCGAGGGTAATAGCTACGTATGTTGAAAAAATGAAGATATTAGACTATTTTATGATTGCAAATGGTAAAGAATGTGATTAAAGGCTCTTTTCCTATTTCAAAAGTTTTAGTTTTCGAGGGTAATAGCTACGTATGTGAAAAAATGAAGATATTAGACTATTTTATGATTGCAAATGGTAAAGAATGTGATTAAAGGCTCTTTTCCTATTTCAAAAGTTTTAGTTTTCGAGGGTAATAGCTTTGTCTGAAAAAATGAAGATATTAGACTATTTTATGATTGCACATGGTAAAGAATGTGATTAAAGGCTCTTTTCCTATGTCAAAAGTTTTAGTTTTCGAGGGTAATAGCTACGTATGTTGAAAAAATGAAGATATTAGACTATTTTATGATTGCAAATGGTAAAGAATGTGATTAAAGGCTCTTTTCCTATGTCAAAAGTTTTAGTTTTCGAGGGTAATAGCTACGTATGTTGAAAAAATGAAGATATTAGACTATTTTATGATTGCACATGGTAAAGAATGTGATTAAAGGCTCTTTTCCTATTTCAAAAGTTTTAGTTTTCGAGGGTAATAGCTAGTCTGTGAAAAAATGAAGATATTAGACTATTTTATGATTGCACATGGTAAAGAATGTGATTAAAGGCTCTTTTCCTAGTCAAAAGTTTTAGTTTTCGAGGGTAATAGCTTTGTCTGTGGAAAAAATGAAGATATTAGACAATTTTATGATTGCACATGGTAAAGAATGTGATTAAAGGCTCTTTTCCTATTTCAAAAGTTTTAGTTTTCGAGGGTAATAGCTACGTATGTTGAAAAAATGAAGATATTAGACTATTTTATGATTGCACATGGTAAAGAATGTGATTAAAGGCTCTTTTCCTATTTCAAAAGTTTTAGTTTTCGAGGGTAATAGCTACGTATGTTGAAAAAATGAAGATATTAGACTATTTTATGATTGCACATGGTAAAGAATGTGATTAAAGGCTCTTTTCCTATTTCAAAAGTTTTAGTTTTCGAGGGTAATAGCTACGTATGTTGAAAAAATGAAGATATTAGACATTTTATGATTGCACATGGTAAAGAATGTGATTAAAGGCTCTTTTCCTATTTCAAAAGTTTTAGTTTTCGAGGGTAATAGCTACGTATGTTGAAAAAATGAAGATATTAGACAATTTTATGATTGCACATGGTAAAGAATGTGATTAAAGGCTCTTTTCCTATTTCAAAAGTTTTAGTTTTCGAGGGTAATAGCTACGTATGTTGAAAAAATGAAGATATTAGACTATTTTATGATTGCACATGGTAAAGAATGTGATTAAAGGCTCTTTTCCTATTTCAAAAGTTTTAGTTTTCGAGGGTAATAGCTACGTATGTCTGAAAAAATGAAGATATTAGACTATTTTATGATTGCACATGGTAAAGAATGTGATTAAAGGCTCTTTTCCTATTTCAAAAGTTTTAGTTTTCGAGGGTAATAGCTACGTATGTTGAAAAAATGAAGATATTAGACATTTTATGATTGCACATGGTAAAGAATGTGATTAAAGGCTCTTTTCCTATTCAAAAGTTTTAGTTTTCGAGGGTAATAGCTACGTATGTTGAAAAAATGAAGATATTAGACTATTTTATGATTGCAAATGGTAAAGAATGTGATTAAAGGCTCTTTTCCTATTTCAAAAGTTTTAGTTTTCGAGGGTAATAGCTACGTCTGTGAAAAAATGAAGATATTAGACTATTTTATGATTGCAAATGGTAAAGAATGTGATTAAAGGCTCTTTTCCTATGTCAAAAGTTTTAGTTTTCGAGGGTAATAGCTACGTATGTTGAAAAAATGAAGATATTAGACTATTTTATGATTGCAAATGGTAAAGAATGTGATTAAAGGCTCTTTTCCTATTCAAAAGTTTTAGTTTTCGAGGGTAATAGCTACGTATGTTGAAAAAATGAAGATATTAGACTATTTTATGATTGCAAATGGTAAAGAATGTGATTAAAGGCTCTTTTCCTATTTCAAAAGTTTTAGTTTTCGAGGGTAATAGCTAGTCTGTGAAAAAATGAAGATATTAGACTATTTTATGATTGCACATGGTAAAGAATGTGATTAAAGGCTCTTTTCCTATGTCAAAAGTTTTAGTTTTCGAGGGTAATAGCTACGTATGTTGAAAAAATGAAGATATTAGACTATTTTATGATTGCACATGGTAAAGAATGTGATTAAAGGCTCTTTTCCTATTTCAAAAGTTTTAGTTTTCGAGGGTAATAGCTACGTATGTTGAAAAAATGAAGATATTAGACTATTTTATGATTGCAAATGGTAAAGAATGTGATTAAAGGCTCTTTTCCTATGTCAAAAGTTTTAGTTTTCGAGGGTAATAGCTACGTATGTTGAAAAAATGAAGATATTAGACATTTTATGATTGCACATGGTAAAGAATGTGATTAAAGGCTCTTTTCCTATTTCAAAAGTTTTAGTTTTCGAGGGTAATAGCTACGTATGTTGAAAAAATGAAGATATTAGACTATTTTATGATTGCACATGGTAAAGAATGTGATTAAAGGCTCTTTTCCTATTTCAAAAGTTTTAGTTTTCGAGGGTAATAGCTACGTATGTTGAAAAAATGAAGATATTAGACATTTTATGATTGCACATGGTAAAGAATGTGATTAAAGGCTCTTTTCCTATTTCAAAAGTTTTAGTTTTCGAGGGTAATAGCTACGTATGTTGAAAAAATGAAGATATTAGACTATTTTATGATTGCACATGGTAAAGAATGTGATTAAAGGCTCTTTTCCTATTTCAAAAGTTTTAGTTTTCGAGGGTAATAGCTTTGTCTGAAAAAATGAAGATATTAGACAATTTTATGATTGCACATGGTAAAGAATGTGATTAAAGGCTCTTTTCCTATTCAAAAGTTTTAGTTTTCGAGGGTAATAGCTACGTATGTTGAAAAAATGAAGATATTAGACTATTTTATGATTGCACATGGTAAAGAATGTGATTAAAGGCTCTTTTCCTATTTCAAAAGTTTTAGTTTTCGAGGGTAATAGCTACTATGTTGAAAAAATGAAGATATTAGACTATTTTATGATTGCACATGGTAAAGAATGTGATTAAAGGCTCTTTTCCTATGTTCAAAAGTTTTAGTTTTCGAGGGTAATAGCTACGTATGTTGAAAAAATGAAGATATTAGACTATTTTATGATTGCACATGGTAAAGAATGTGATTAAAGGCTCTTTTCCTATTTCAAAAGTTTTAGTTTTCGAGGGTAATAGCTACGTATGTTGAAAAAATGAAGATATTAGACAATTTTATGATTGCAAATGGTAAAGAATGTGATTAAAGGCTCTTTTCCTATTTCAAAAGTTTTAGTTTTCGAGGGTAATAGCTACGTATGTTGAAAAAATGAAGATATTAGACTATTTTATGATTGCACATGGTAAAGAATGTGATTAAAGGCTCTTTTCCTATGTCAAAAGTTTTAGTTTTCGAGGGTAATAGCTACGTATGTTGAAAAAATGAAGATATTAGACTATTTTATGATTGCAAATGGTAAAGAATGTGATTAAAGGCTCTTTTCCTATTCAAAAGTTTTAGTTTTCGAGGGTAATAGCTACGTATGTTGAAAAAATGAAGATATTAGACTATTTTATGATTGCACATGGTAAAGAATGTGATTAAAGGCTCTTTTCCTATGTCAAAAGTTTTAGTTTTCGAGGGTAATAGCTACGTATGTTGAAAAAATGAAGATATTAGACTATTTTATGATTGCAAATGGTAAAGAATGTGATTAAAGGCTCTTTTCCTATGTCAAAAGTTTTAGTTTTCGAGGGTAATAGCTTTGTCTGTGGAAAAAATGAAGATATTAGACAATTTTATGATTGCACATGGTAAAGAATGTGATTAAAGGCTCTTTTCCTATTTCAAAAGTTTTAGTTTTCGAGGGTAATAGCTACGTATGTTGAAAAAATGAAGATATTAGACTATTTTATGATTGCACATGGTAAAGAATGTGATTAAAGGCTCTTTTCCTATGTCAAAAGTTTTAGTTTTCGAGGGTAATAGCTACGTATGTTGAAAAAATGAAGATATTAGACTATTTTATGATTGCAAATGGTAAAGAATGTGATTAAAGGCTCTTTTCCTATTTCAAAAGTTTTAGTTTTCGAGGGTAATAGCTTTGTCTGAAAAAATGAAGATATTAGACAATTTTATGATTGCACATGGTAAAGAATGTGATTAAAGGCTCTTTTCCTATTTCAAAAGTTTTAGTTTTCGAGGGTAATAGCTACGTATGTTGAAAAAATGAAGATATTAGACTATTTTATGATTGCACATGGTAAAGAATGTGATTAAAGGCTCTTTTCCTATGTCAAAAGTTTTAGTTTTCGAGGGTAATAGCTTTGTCTGAAAAAATGAAGATATTAGACAATTTTATGATTGCACATGGTAAAGAATGTGATTAAAGGCTCTTTTCCTATTTCAAAAGTTTTAGTTTTCGAGGGTAATAGCTGTTGTTGAAAAAATGAAGATATTAGACTATTTTATGATTGCACATGGTAAAGAATGTGATTAAAGGCTCTTTTCCTATGTCAAAAGTTTTAGTTTTCGAGGGTAATAGCTACGTATGTTGAAAAAATGAAGATATTAGACAATTTTATGATTGCACATGGTAAAGAATGTGATTAAAGGCTCTTTTCCTATTTCAAAAGTTTTAGTTTTCGAGGGTAATAGCTACGTATGTTGAAAAAATGAAGATATTAGACTATTTTATGATTGCACATGGTAAAGAATGTGATTAAAGGCTCTTTTCCTATTTCAAAAGTTTTAGTTTTCGAGGGTAATAGCTACGTATGTTGAAAAAATGAAGATATTAGACTATTTTATGATTGCAAATGGTAAAGAATGTGATTAAAGGCTCTTTTCCTATTTCAAAAGTTTTAGTTTTCGAGGGTAATAGCTACGTATGTTGAAAAAATGAAGATATTAGACTTTTTATGATTGCACATGGTAAAGAATGTGATTAAAGGCTCTTTTCCTATTTCAAAAGTTTTAGTTTTCGAGGGTAATAGCTACGTATGTTGAAAAAATGAAGATATTAGACTATTTTATGATTGCACATGGTAAAGAATGTGATTAAAGGCTCTTTTCCTATTTCAAAAGTTTTAGTTTTCGAGGGTAATAGCTACGTATGTTGAAAAAATGAAGATATTAGACAATTTTATGATTGCACATGGTAAAGAATGTGATTAAAGGCTCTTTTCCTATTTCAAAAGTTTTAGTTTTCGAGGGTAATAGCTACGTATGTTGAAAAAATGAAGATATTAGACATTTTATGATTGCACATGGTAAAGAATGTGATTAAAGGCTCTTTTCCTATTTCAAAAGTTTTAGTTTTCGAGGGTAATAGCTACGTATGTTGAAAAAATGAAGATATTAGACTATTTTATGATTGCACATGGTAAAGAATGTGATTAAAGGCTCTTTTCCTATTTCAAAAGTTTTAGTTTTCGAGGGTAATAGCTACGTATGTTGAAAAAATGAAGATATTAGACTATTTTATGATTGCACATGGTAAAGAATGTGATTAAAGGCTCTTTTCCTATTTCAAAAGTTTTAGTTTTCGAGGGTAATAGCTACGTATGTTGAAAAAATGAAGATATTAGACATTTTATGATTGCACATGGTAAAGAATGTGATTAAAGGCTCTTTTCCTATGTCAAAAGTTTTAGTTTTCGAGGGTAATAGCTACGTATGTTGAAAAAATGAAGATATTAGACAATTTTATGATTGCACATGGTAAAGAATGTGATTAAAGGCTCTTTTCCTATGTCAAAAGTTTTAGTTTTCGAGGGTAATAGCTACGTATGTTGAAAAAATGAAGATATTAGACTATTTTATGATTGCAAATGGTAAAGAATGTGATTAAAGGCTCTTTTCCTATTTCAAAAGTTTTAGTTTTCGAGGGTAATAGCTACGTATGTTGAAAAAATGAAGATATTAGACTATTTTATGATTGCACATGGTAAAGAATGTGATTAAAGGCTCTTTTCCTATTTCAAAAGTTTTAGTTTTCGAGGGTAATAGCTACGTATGTTGAAAAAATGAAGATATTAGACTATTTTATGATTGCAAATGGTAAAGAATGTGATTAAAGGCTCTTTTCCTATTTCAAAAGTTTTAGTTTTCGAGGGTAATAGCTTTGTCTGTGGAAAAAATGAAGATATTAGACAATTTTATGATTGCACATGGTAAAGAATGTGATTAAAGGCTCTTTTCCTATTTCAAAAGTTTTAGTTTTCGAGGGTAATAGCTACGTATGTTGAAAAAATGAAGATATTAGACTATTTTATGATTGCACATGGTAAAGAATGTGATTAAAGGCTCTTTTCCTATTTCAAAAGTTTTAGTTTTCGAGGGTAATAGCTTTGTCTGTGGAAAAAATGAAGATATTAGACAATTTTATGATTGCACATGGTAAAGAATGTGATTAAAGGCTCTTTTCCTATGTCAAAAGTTTTAGTTTTCGAGGGTAATAGCTACGTATGTTGAAAAAATGAAGATATTAGACTATTTTATGATTGCAATGGTAAAGAATGTGATTAAAGGCTCTTTTCCTATTTCAAAAGTTTTAGTTTTCGAGGGTAATAGCTTTGTTGTGGAAAAAATGAAGATATTAGACAATTTTATGATTGCACATGGTAAAGAATGTGATTAAAGGCTCTTTTCCTATTTCAAAAGTTTTAGTTTTCGAGGGTAATAGCTACGTATGTTGAAAAAATGAAGATATTAGACTATTTTATGATTGCAAATGGTAAAGAATGTGATTAAAGGCTCTTTTCCTATGTCAAAAGTTTTAGTTTTCGAGGGTAATAGCTACGTATGTTGAAAAAATGAAGATATTAGACTATTTTATGATTGCAAATGGTAAAGAATGTGATTAAAGGCTCTTTTCCTATTTCAAAAGTTTTAGTTTTCGAGGGTAATAGCTTTGTTCTGAAAAAATGAAGATATTAGACAATTTTATGATTGCACATGGTAAAGAATGTGATTAAAGGCTCTTTTCCTATGTCAAAAGTTTTAGTTTTCGAGGGTAATAGCTAGTCTGTGAAAAAATGAAGATATTAGACTATTTTATGATTGCACATGGTAAAGAATGTGATTAAAGGCTCTTTTCCTATGTCAAAAGTTTTAGTTTTCGAGGGTAATAGCTTTGTCTGTGGAAAAAATGAAGATATTAGACAATTTTATGATTGCACATGGTAAAGAATGTGATTAAAGGCTCTTTTCCTATTTCAAAAGTTTTAGTTTTCGAGGGTAATAGCTAAGTATGTTGAAAAAATGAAGATATTAGACTATTTTATGATTGCAATGGTAAAGAATGTGATTAAAGGCTCTTTTCCTATGTCAAAAGTTTTAGTTTTCGAGGGTAATAGCTACGTATGTTGAAAAAATGAAGATATTAGACAATTTTATGATTGCACATGGTAAAGAATGTGATTAAAGGCTCTTTTCCTATTTCAAAAGTTTTAGTTTTCGAGGGTAATAGCTACGTATGTTGAAAAAATGAAGATATTAGACTATTTTATGATTGCAAATGGTAAAGAATGTGATTAAAGGCTCTTTTCCTATTCAAAAGTTTTAGTTTTCGAGGGTAATAGCTTTGTCTGTGGAAAAAATGAAGATATTAGACAATTTTATGATTGCAAATGGTAAAGAATGTGATTAAAGGCTCTTTTCCTATTTCAAAAGTTTTAGTTTTCGAGGGTAATAGCTTTGTCTGTGGAAAAAATGAAGATATTAGACAATTTTATGATTGCACATGGTAAAGAATGTGATTAAAGGCTCTTTTCCTATTCAAAAGTTTTAGTTTTCGAGGGTAATAGCTACGTATGTTGAAAAAATGAAGATATTAGACTATTTTATGATTGCACATGGTAAAGAATGTGATTAAAGGCTCTTTTCCTATTTCAAAAGTTTTAGTTTTCGAGGGTAATAGCTACGTATGTTGAAAAAATGAAGATATTAGACTATTTTATGATTGCACATGGTAAAGAATGTGATTAAAGGCTCTTTTCCTATTTCAAAAGTTTTAGTTTTCGAGGGTAATAGCTACGTTGTTGAAAAAATGAAGATATTAGACAATTTTATGATTGCACATGGTAAAGAATGTGATTAAAGGCTCTTTTCCTA
>NW_027063933.1:0-29462 GCF_032884065.1 Artemia franciscana
TAGATAGACTAGATCTCATCTAGAGATCTAGATGAGTAGATCTCTGACCTAGTCAGCAAATCCACGAACAGAAATAGTAGAAATTGATAAGAAATAGTAGATAGACTAGCTAGAATCAAACTTTCTTGTATTCTAATTGATTTTATTGTATAAGATATTATTGTCTATTAAATAGACAATAATATCGGCCACTGCGCGTCTTTTCTAAAATGACGTCTTGCATATGACTCTTGCTTACTAGATTCATAGCTGAAAAATTTTATTTTTTTTCTAATGACTTTAAAAGTCATTTATTAAACGGAGTCATATGCAAGACGTCATTTTAGAAAAGACGCGCAGTGGCCGATATTATTGTCTATTTCTACCGATATTATATTCTTGCATATGACTCATAGAAATAGTAGATAGACTAGCTAGAATCAAACTTTCACTGCTGAATCTATTAAAAGTTTTATTGATTCTAGCTAGTCTATCTACTATTGATTCTAGCTGGTCTAGAATCAATAGTAAGTTTTTAAAATCAATTAGAATACAAGAAAGTTTAATAAAACTCATAGAAATAAAATTCTATAAAACTTTGATTCTGGACATTTTCCTCTAGGCCTCTAGGTGGCCGATATTCAAATAGATTTAATAGATTCAGCAGTGAAAGTTTGATTCTAGATTCAAATAGATTTCTAAAATGACGTCTTGCATATGACTCATAGAAATGGTAGATAGACTAGCTAGAATAGACAAATAAAACTCATAAAAATAGTAGATAGACTAGCTAGAATCAAACTATCTACTATTCCGATATACAAGATATTATTGTCTATTAAATAGACAATAATATCGGCCACTGCGCGTCTTTTCTAAAATGACGTCTTGCATATGACTCATAGAAATAGTAGATAGACTAGCTAGAATCAAACTTTCTTGTATTCTAATTGATTTTAAAAACTTACTATTGATTCTAGACCAGCTAGAATCAATAGTAGATAGACTAGCTAGAATCAATAAAACTTTTAATGTGAAAAATAGTGAAAAAGTCTTTTCTAAAATGACGTCTTGCATATGACTCATAGAAATAGTAGATAGACTAGCTAGAATCAAAATATTTTGCACAAGGACTTGCATATGAGAATATGCGTATGACTCATAGAAATAGAATCAAACTTTCACTGCTGAATCTATTAAAAGTTTTATTGATTCTAGCTAGTCTATCTACTATTGATTCTAGCTGGTCTAGAATCAATAGTAAGTTTTTAAAATCAATTAGAATACAAGAAAGTTTGATTCTAGCTAGTCTATCTACTATTTCTATGAGTCATATGCAAGACGTCATTTTAGAAAAGACGCGCAGTGGCCGATATTATTGTCTATTTAATAGACAATAATATCTTGTATATCGGAATAGTAGATAGTTTGATTCTAGCTAGTCTATCTACTATTTCTATGAGTTTTATTTGTCTATTCTAGCTAGTCTATCTACTATTTCTATGAGTCATATGCAAGACGTCATTTTAGAAAAGACGCGCAGTGGCCGATATTATTGTCTATTTCTATTTCTACTCCGTTTAATAAATCTATCTACTCTTGTATGCAAGACCTTCCATTTCATTCATAACATAAATAGTAGATAGACTAGCTAGAATAGACAAATAAAACTCATAGAAATAGTAGATAGACTAGCTAGAATCAAAATATTTTGCACAAGGACTTGCATTTGACTCATAGAAATAGTAGATAGACTAGCTAGAATCAAACTTTCACTGCTGAATCTATTAAATCTATTTGAATATCGGCCACCTAGAGGCCTAGAGGAAAATATTTTGCATAAGGCCGCAAGCCTTCACTAGAAACAGTGAAAGTTTGATTCTAGCTAGTCTATCTACTATTTCTATGAGTCTTTGTAGTAAAATATTGTAGTACTATTTCTATGAGTCATATGCAAGAATATAATATCGGTAGAAATAGACAATAATATCGGCCACTGCGCGTCTTTTCTAAAATGACGTCTTGCATATGACTCATAGAAATAGTAGATAGACTAGCTAGAATCAAACTTTCACTGCTGAATCTATTAAAAGTTTTAATAGATTCAAAACTTTTAATTCTTAAAGATTCAAAACTTTTAATAGATTCAGCAGTGAAAGTTTGATAAGTTTCTAAGAATACTTAGAGTAGATAGATAGAATAGAATAGATAGAGATAATAAGTTTCTATGAGTCATATGCAAGACGTCATTTTAGAATCTATTAAAACTTTTAATAGATTCAGCAGTGAAAGTTTGATTCTAGCTAGTCTATCTACTATTTCTATGAGTCATATGCAAGACGTCATTTTAGAAATCTATTTGAATCTAGAATCAAACTTTCACTGCTGAATCTATTAAATCTATTTGAATATCGGCCACCTAGGGGCCTAGAGGAAAATGTCCAGAATCAAAGTTTTATAAAATTTTATTTCTATGAGTTTTATGAAACTTTCTTGTATTCTAATTGATTTTAAAAACTTACTATTGATTCTAGACCAGCTAGAATCAATAGTAGATAGACTAGCTAGAATCAATAAAACTTTTAATAGATTCAGCAGTGAAAGTTTGATTCTAGCTAGTCTATCTACTATTTCTATGAGTCATATGCAAGAATATAATATCGGTAGAAATAGACAATAATATCGGCCACTGCGCGTCTTTTCTAAAATGACGTCTTGCATATGACTCCGTTTAATAAATGACTTTTAAAGTCATTAGAAAAAAAATAAAATTTTTTCAGCTATGAATCTAGTAAGCAAGAGTCATATGCAAGACGTCATTTTAGAAAAGACGCGCAGTGGCCGATATTATTGTCTATTTAATAGACAATAATATCTTGTATATCGGAATAGTAGATAGTTTGATTCTAGCTAGTCTATCTACTATTTCTATGAGTTTTATTTGTCTATTCTAGCTAGTCTATCTACTATTTCTATGAGTCATATGCAAGACGTCATTTTAGAAAAGACGCGCAGTGGCCGCTATTATTGTCTATTTCTATTTCTACTCCGTTTAATAAATCTATCTACTCTTGTATGCAAGACCTTTCATTTCATTCATAACATAAATAGTAGATAGACTAGCTAGAATAGACAAATAAAACTCATAGAAATAGTAGATAGACTAGCTAGAATCAAAATATTTTGCACAAGGACTTGCATATGACTCATAGAAATAGTAGATAGACTAGCTAGAATCAAACTTTCACTGCTGAATCTATTAAATCTATTTGAATATCGGCCACCTAGAGGCCTAGAGGAAAATATTTTGCACAAGGCCGCAAGCCTTCACTAGAAACAGTGAAAGTTTGATTCTAGCTAGTCTATCTACTATTTCTATGAGTCTTTGTAGTAAAATATTGTAGTACTATCTCTATGAGTCATATGCAAGAATATAATATCGGTAGAAATAGACAATAATATCGGCCACTGCGCGTCTTTTCTAAAATGACGTCTTGCATATGACTCATAGAAATAGTAGATAGACTAGCTAGAATAGACAAATAAATTTATTTGTAAATAATAATTAATTTGTAATTTAATTTGTAAATAAATACTATTTCTGTTCGTGGATTTGCTTACTAGGTCAGAGATCTACTCATCTAGATCTCTAGATGAGATCTAGTCTATCTACTATTTCTATGAGTCATATGCAAGACGTCATTTTAGAAAAGACGCGCAGTGGCCGATATTATTGTCTATTTCTACGATATTATTGTCTTGCATATGACTCATAGAAATAAAAGATAGACTAGCTAGAATCAAACTTTCACTGCTGAATTTATTAAAAGTTTTATTGAAGTTTTATTAAACGGTGCGGTGTTCGTGGATTTGCTTACTAGGTCAGAGTTATGGACTTGCATATGAGAATATGCGTATGACTCATAGAAATAGAATCAAACTTTCACTGCTGAATCTATTAAAAGTTTTATTGATTCTTTCTAGTCTATCTACTATTGATTCTAACTGGTCTAGAATCAATAGATTAGAATTCTAGAACCATATGCAAGACGTCACATACGAACTAGTGCTATTCTATTGATTCTATTAGAATCAAACAGAAAGTTTGATTCTAGATTCAAATAGATTTGAATCTATTTATTGAATAGTGAAAAAGTCTTTTCTAAAATGACGTCTTGCATATGACTCATAGAAATAGTAGATAGACTAGCTAGAATCAAAATATTTTGCACAAGGACTTGCATATGAGAATATGCGTATGACTCGTAGAAATAGAATCAAACTTTCACTGCTGAATCTATTAAAAGTTTTATTGATTCTAGCTAGTCTATCTACTATTGATTCTAGCTGGTCTAGAATCAATAGTAAGTTTTTAAAATCAATTAGAATACAAGAAAGTTTGATTCTAGCTAGTCTATCTACTATTTCTATGAGTCATATGCAAGACGTCATTTTAGAAAAGACGCGCAGTGGCCGATATTATTGTCTATTTAATAGACAATAATATCTTGTATATCGGAATAGTAGATAGTTTGATTCTAGCTAGTCTATCTACTATTTCTATGAGTTTTATTTGTCTATTCTAGCTAGTCTATCTACTATTTTTATGAGTCATAAAAAGACGTCATTTTAGAAAAGACGCGCAGTGGCCGATATTATTGTCTATTTCTATTTCTACTCCGTTTAATAAATCTATCTACTCTTGTATGCAAGACCTTTCATTTCATTCATAACATAAATAGTAGATAGACTAGCTAGAATAGACAAATAAAACTCATAGAAATAGTAGATAGACTAGCTAGAATCAAAATATTTTGCACAAGGACTTGCATATGACTCATAGAAATAGTAGATAGACTAGCTAGAATCAAACTTTCACTGCTGAATCTATAAAATCTATTTGAATATCGGCCACCTAGAGGCCTAGAGGAAAATATTTTGCACAAGGCCGCAAGCCTTCACTAGAAACAGTGAAAGTTTGATTCTAGCTAGTCTATCTACTATTTCTATGAGTCTTTGTAGTAAAATATTGTAGTACTATTTCTATGAGTCATATGCAAGAATATAATACCGGTAGAAATAGACAGTAATATCGGCCACTGCGCGTCTTTTCTAAAATGACGTCTTGCATATGACTCATAGAAATAGTAAATAGACTAGCTAGAATCAAACTTTCACTGCTGAATCTATTAAAAGTTTTAATAGATTCAAAACTTTTAATTCTTAAAGATTCAAAACTTTTAATAGATTCAGCAGTGAAAGTTTGATAAGTTTCTAAGAATACTTAGAGTAGATAGATAGAATAGAATAGATAGAGATAATAAGTTTTCTATGAGTCATATGCAAGACGTCATTTTAGAATCTATTAAAACTTTTAATAGATTCAGCAGTGAAAGTTTGATTCTAGCTAGTCTATCTACTATTTCTATGAGTCATATGCAAGACGTCATTTTAGAAATCTATTTGAATCTAGAATCAAACTTTCACTGCTGAATCTATTAAATCTATTTGAATATCGGCCACCTAGAGGCCTAGAGGAAAATGTCCAGAATCAAAGTTTTATAAAATTTTATTTCTATGAGTTTTATTAAACTTTCTTGTATTCTAATTGATTTTAAAAACTTACTATTGATTCTAGACCAGCTAGAATCAATAGTAGATAGACTAGCTAGAATCAATAAAACTTTTAATAGATTCAGCAGTGAAAGTTTGATTCTAGCTAGTCTATCTACTATTTCTATGAGTCATATGCAAGAATATAATATCGGTAGAAATAGACAATAATATCGGCCACTGCGCGTCTTTTCTAAAATGACGTCTTGCATATGACTCCGTTTAATAAATGACTTTTAAAGTCATTAGAAAAAAAAATAAAATTTTTTCAGCTATGAATCTTGTAAGCAAGAGTCATATGCAAGACGTCATTTTAGAAAAGACGCGCAGTGGCCGATATTATTGTCTATTTAATAGACAATAATATCTTATACAATAAAATCAATTAGAATACAAGAAAGTTTGATTCTAGCTAGTCTATCTACTATTTCTTATCAATTTCTACTATTTCTGTTCGTGGATTTGCTTACTAGGTCAGAGATCTACTCATCTAGATCTCTAGATGAGATCTAGTCTATCTACTATTTCTATGAGTCATATGCAAGACGTCATTTTAGAAAAGACGCACAGTGGCCGATATTATTGTCTATTTCTACGATATTATTGTCTTGCATATGACTCATAGAAATAGTAGATAGACTAGCTAGAATCAAACTTTCACTGCTGAATCTAGTAAAAGTTTTATTGAAGTTTTATTAAACGGGGCGGTGTTCGTGGATTTGCTTACTAGGTCAGAGTTATGGACTTGCATATCAGAATATGCGTATGACTCATAGAAATAGAATCAAACTTTCACTGCTGATTCTATTAAATCTATTTGAATATCGGCCACCTAGAGGCCTAGAGGAAAATGTCTAGAATCAAAGTTTTATAAAATTTTATTTCTATGAGTTTTATTAAACTTTCTTGTATTCTAATTGATTTTAAAAACTTACTATTGATTCTAGACCAGCTAGAATCAATAGCAGATAGACTAGCTAGAATCAATAAAACTTTTAATAGATTCAGCAGTGAAAGTTTGATTCTAGCTAGTCTATCTACTATTTCTATGAGTCATATGCAAGAATATAATATCGGTAGAAATAGACAATAATATCGGCCACTGCGCGTCTTTTCTAAAATGACGTCTTGCATATGACTCCGTTTAATAAATGACTTTTAAAGTCATTAGAAAAAAAAATAAAATTTTTTCATCTATGAATCTAGTAAGCAAGAGTCATATGCAAGACGTCATTTTAGAAAAGACGCGCAGTGGCCGATATTATTGTCTATTTAATAGACAATAATATCTTATACAATAAAATCAATTAGAATACAAGAAAGTTTGATTCTAGCTAGTCTATCTACTATTTCTTATCAATTTCTACTATTTCTGTTCGTGGATTTGCTTACTAGGTCAGAGATCTACTCATCTAGATCTCTAGATGAGATCTAGTCTATCTACTATTTCTATGAGTCATATGCAAGACGTCATTTTAGAAAAGACGCGCAGTGGCCGATATTATTGTCTATTTCTACGATATTATTGTCTTGCATGTGACTCATAGAAATAGTAGATAGACTAGCTAGAATCAAACTTTCACTGCTGAATCTATTAAAAGTTTTATTGAAGTTTTATTAAACGGGGCGGTGTTCGTGGATTTGCTTACTAGGTCAGAGTTATGGACTTGCATATGAGAATATGCGTATGACTCATGGAAATAGAATCAAACTTTCACTGCTGAATCTATTAAAAGTTTTATTGATTCTTGCTAGTCTATCTACTATTGATTCTAGCTGGTCTAAAATCAATAGATTAGAATTCTAGAACCATATGCAAGACGTCACATACGAACTAGTGCTATTCTATTGATTCTATTAGAATCAAACAGAAAGTTTGATTCTAGATTCAAATAGATTTGAATCTATTTATTGAATAGTGAAAAAGTCTTTTCTAAAATGACGTCTTGCATATGACTCATAGAAATAGTAGATAGACTAGCTAGAATCAAAATATTTTGCACAAGGACTTGCATATGAGAATATGCGTATGACTCATAGAAATAGAATCAAACTTTCACTGCTGAATCTATTAAAAGTTTTATTGATTCTAGCTAGTCTATCTACTATTGATTCTAGCTGGTCTAGAATCAATAGTAAGTTTTTAAAATCAATTAGAATACAAGAAAGTTTGATTCTAGCTAGTCTATCTACTATTTCTATGAGTCGTATGCAAGACGTCATTTTAGAAAAGACGCGCAGTGGCCGATGTTATTGTCTATTTAATAGACAATAATATCTTGTATATCGGAATAGTAGATAGTTTGATTCTAGCTAGTCTATATACTATTTCTATGAGTTTTATTTGTCTATTCTAGCTAGTCTATCTACTATTTCTATGAGTCATATGCAAGACGTCATTTTAGAAAAGACTCGTAGTGGCCGATATTATTGTCTATTTCTATTTCTACTCCGCTTAATAAATCTATCTACTCTTGTATGCAAGACCTTTCATTTCATTCATAACATAAATAGTAGATAGACTAGCTAGAATAGACAAATAAAACTCATAGAAATAGTAGATAGACTAGCTAGAATCAAAATATTTTGCACAAGGACTTGCATATGACTAATAGAAATAGTAGATAGACTAGCTAGAATCAAACTTTCACTGCTGAATCTATTAAATCTATTTGAATATCGGCCACCTAGAGGCCTAGAGGAAAATATTTTGCACAAGGCCGCAAGCCTTCACTAGAAACAGTGAAAGTTTGATTCTAGCTAGTCTATCTACTATTTCTATGATTCTTTGTAGTAAAATATTGTAGTACTATTTCTATGAGTCATATGCAAGAATATAATATCGGTAGAAATAGACAATAATATCGGCCACTGCGCGTCTTTTCTAAAATGACGTCTTGCATATGACTCATAGAAATAGTAGATAGACTAGCTAGAATCAAACTTTCACTGCTGAATCTATTAAAAGTTTTAATAGATTCAAAACTTTTAATTCTTAAAGATTCAAAACTTTTAATAGATTCAGCAGTGAAAGTTTGATAAGTTTCTAAGAATACTTAGAGTAGATAGATAGAATAGAATAGATAGAGATAATAAGTTTTCTATGAGTCATAAGCAAGACGTCATTTTAGAATCTATTAAAACTTTTAATAGATTCAGCAGTGAAAGTTTGATTCTAGCTAGTCTATCTACTATTTCTATGAGTCATATGCAAGACGTCATTTTAGAAATCTATTTGAATCTAGAATCAAACTTTCACTGCTGAATCTATTAAATCTATTTGAATATCGGCCACCTAGAGGCCTAGAGGAAAATGTCCAGAATCAAAGTTTTATAAAATTTTATTTCTATGAGTTTTATTAAACTTTCTTGTATTCTAATTGATTTTAAAAACTTACTATTGATTCTAGACCAGCTAGAATCAATAGTAGATAGACTAGCTAGAATCAATAAAACTTTTAATAGATTCAGCAGTGAAAGTTTGATTCTAGCTAGTCTATCTACTATTTCTATGAGTCATATGCAAGAATATAATATCGGTAGAAATAGACAATAATATCGGCCACTGCGCGTCTTTTCTAAAATGACGTCTTGCATATGACTCCGTTTAATAAATGACTTTTAAAGTCATTAGAAAAAAAAATAAAATTTTTTCAGCTATGAATCTAGTAAGCAAGAGTCATATGCAAGACGTCATTTTAGAAAAGACGCGCAGTGGCCGATATTATTGTCTATTTAATAGACAATAATATCTTATACAATAAAATCAATTAGAATACAAGAAAGTTTGATTCTAGCTAGTCTATCTACTATTTCTTATCAATTTCTACTATTTCTGTTCGTGGATTTGCTTACTAGGTCAGAGATCTACTCATCTAGATCTCTAGATGAGATCTAGTCTATCTACTATTTCTATGAGTCATATGCAAGACGTCATTTTAGAAAAGACGCGCAGTGGCCGATATTATTGTCTATTTCTACGATATTATTGTCTTGCATATGACTCATAGAAATAGTAGATAGACTAGCTAGAATCAAACTTTCACTGCTGAATCTATTAAAAGTTTTATTGAAGTTTTATTAAACGGGGCGGTGTTCGTGGATTTGCTTACTAGGTCAGAGTTATGGACTTGCATATGAGAATATGCGTATGACTCATAGAAATAGAATCAAACTTTCACTGCTGAATCTTTCAAAAGTTTTATTGATTCTTGCTAGTCTATCTACTATTGATTCTAGCTGGTCTAAAATCAATAGATTAGAATTCTAGAACCATATGCAAGACGTCACATACGAACTAGTGCTATTCTATTGATTCTATTAGAATCAAACAGAAAGTTTGATTCTAGATTCAAATAGATTTGAATCTATTTATTGAATAGTGAAAAAGTATTTTCTAAAATGACGTCTTGCATATGACTCATAGAAATAGTAGATAGACTAGCTAGAATCAAAATATTTTGCACAAGGACTTGCATATGAGAATATGCGTATGAATCATAGAAATAGAATCAAACTTTTACTGCTGAATCTATTAAAAGTTTTATTGATTCTAGCTAGTCTATCTACTATTGATTCTAGCTGGTCTAGAATCAATAGTAAGTTTTTAAAATCAATTAGAATAAAGAAAGTTTGATTCTAGCTAGTCTATCTACTATTTCTATGAGTCATATGCAAGACGTCATTTTAGAAAAGACGCGCAGTGGCCGATATTATTGTCTATTTAATAGACAATAATATCTTGTATAAAGGAATAGTAGATAGTTTGATTCTAGCTAGTCTATCTACTATTTCTATGAGTTTTATTTGTCTATTCTAGCTAGTCTATCTACTATTTCTATGAGTCATATGCAAGACGTCATTTTAGAAAAGACGCGCAGTGGCCGATATTATTGTCTATTTCTATTTCTACTCCGTTTAATAAATCTATCTACTCTTGTATGCAATACCTTTCATTTCATTCATAACATAAATCTTAGATAGACTAGCTAGAATAGACAAATAAAACTCATAGAAATAGTAGATAGACTAGCTAGAATCAAAATATTTTGCACAAGGACTTGCATATGACTCATAGAAATAGTAGATAGACTAGCTAGAATCAAACTTTCACTGCTGAATCTATTAAATCTATTTGAATATCGGCCACCTAGAGGCCTAGAGGAAAATATTTTGCACAAGGCCGCAAGCCTTCACTAGAAACAGTGAAAGTTTGATTCTAGCTAGTCTATCTACTATTTCTATGAGTCTTTGTAGTAAAATATTGTAGTACTATTTCTATGAGTCATATGCAAGAATATAATATCGGTAGAAATAGACAATAATATCGGCCACTGCACGTCTTTTCTAAAATGACGTCTTGCATATGACTCATAGAAATAGTAGATAGACTAGCTAGAATCAAACTTTCACTGCTGAATCTTTTAAAAGTTTTATTGATTCTTGCTAGTCTATCTACTATTGATTCTAGCTGGTCTAGAATCAATAGGTTAGAATTCTAGAACCATATGCAAGACGTCACATACGAACTAGTGCTATTCTATTGATTCTATTAGAATCAAACTGAAAGTTTGATTCTAGATTCAAATAGATTTGAATCTATTTATTGAATAGTGAAAAAGTCTTTTCTAAAATGACGTCTTGCATATGACTCATAGAAATAGTAGATAGACTAGCTAGAATCAAAATATTTTGCACAAGGACTTGCATATGAGAATATGCGTATGACTCATAGAAATAGAATCAAACTTTCACTGCTGAATCTATTAAAAGTTATATTGATTCTAGCTAGTCTATCTACTATTGATTCTAGCTGGTCTAGAATCAATAGTAAGTTTTTAAAATCAATTAGAATAAAGAAAGTTTGATTCTAGCTAGTCTATCTACTATTTCTATGAGTCATATGCAAGACGTCATTTTAGAAAAGACGCGCAGTGGCCGATATTATTGTCTATTTCTATTTCTACTCCGTTTAATAAATCTATCTACTCTTGTATGCAAGACCTTTCATTTCATTCATAACATAAATAGTAGATAGACTAGCTAGAATAGACAAAAGAAACTCATAGAAATAGCAGATAGACTAGCTAGAATCAAAATATTTTGCACAAGGACTTGCATATGACTCATAGAAATAGTAGATAGACTAGCTAGAATCAAACTTTCACTGCTGAATCTATTAAATCTATTTGAATATCGGCCACCTAGAGGCCTAGAGGAAAATATTTTGCACAAGGCCGCAAGCCTTCACTAGAAACAGTGAAAGTTGCATATGACTCATAGAAATAGTATATAGACTAGCTAGAATCAAACTTTCACTGCTGAATCTATTAAATCTATTTGAATATCGGCCACCTAGAGGCCTAGAGGAAAATATTTTGCACAAGGCCGCAAGCCATCACTAGAAACAGTGAAAGTTTGATTCTAGCTAGTCTATCTACTATTTCTATGAGTCTTTGTAGTAAAATATTGTAGTACTATTTCTATGAGTCATATGCAAGAATATAATATCGGTAGAAATAGACAATAATATCGGCCACTGCACGTCTTTTCTAAAATGACGTCTTGCATATGACTCATAGAAATAGTAGATAGACTAGCTAGAATCAAACTTTCACTGCTGAATCTATTAAAAGTTTTAATAGATTCAAAACTTTTAATTCTTAAAGATTCAAAACTTTTAATAGATTCAGCAGTGAAAGTTTGATAAGTTTCTAAGAATACTTAGAGTAGATAGATAGAATAGAATAGATAGAGATAATAAGTTTTCTATGAGTCATATGCAAGACAAAGAAATAGTCTATCTACTATTTCTATGAGTCATATGCAAGACGTCATTTTAGAAAAGACGTGCAGTGGCCGATATTATTGTCTATTTCTATTTCTACTCCGTTTAATAAATCTATCTACTCTTGTATGCAAGACCGAGTCATATGCAAGACGTCATTTTAGAATCTATTAAAACTTTTAATAGATTCAGCAGTGAAAAAATGATTCTAGCTAGTCTATCTACTATTTCTATGAGTCATATGCAAGACGTCATTTTAGAAATCTATTTGAATCTAGAATCAAACTTTCACTGCTGAATCTATTAAATCTATTTGAATATCGGCCACCTAGAGGCCTAGAAGAAAATGTCCAGAATCAAAGTTTTATAAAATTTTATTTCTATGAGTTTTATTAAACTTTCTTGTATTCTAATTGATTTTAAAAACTTACTATTGATTCTAGACCAGCTAGAATCAATAGTAGATAGACTAGCTAGAATCAATAAAACTTTTAATAGATTCAGCAGTGAAAGTTTGATTCTAGCTAGTCTATCTACTATTTCTATGAGTCATATGCAAGAATATAATATTGGTAGAAATAGACAATAATATCGGCCACTGCGCGTCTTTTCTAAAATGACGTCTTGCATATGACTCCGTTTAATAATTGACTTTTAAAGTCATTAGAAAAAAAAATAAAATTTTTTCAGCTATGAATCTAGTAAGCAAAAGTCATATGCAAGACGTCATTTTAGAAAAGACGCGCAGTGGCCGATATTATTGTCTATTTAATAGACAATAATATCTTATACAATAAAATCAATTAGAATACAAGAAAGTTTGATTCTAGCTAGTCTATCTACTATTTCTTATCAATTTCTACTATTTCTGTTCGTGGATTTGCTTACTAGGTCAGAGATCTACTCATCTAGATCTCTAGATGAGATCTAGTCTATCTACTATTTCTATGAGTCATATGCAAGACGTCATTTTAGAAAAGACGCGCAGTGGCCGATATTATTGTCTATTTCTACGATATTATTGTCTTGCATATGACTCATAGAAATAGTAGATAGACTAGCTAGAATCAAACTTTCACTGCTGAATCTATTAAAAGTGTTATTGAAGTTTTATTAAACGGGGCGGTGTTCGTGGATTTGCTTACTAGGTCAGAGTTATGGACTTGCATATGAGAATATGCGTATGACTCATAGAAATAGAATCAAACTTTCACTGCTGAATCTTTCAAAAGTTTTATTGATTCTTGCTAGTCTATCTACTATTGATTCTAGCTGGTCTAGAATCAATAGATTAGAATTCTAGAACCATATGCAAGACGTCACATACGAACTAGTGCTATTCTATTGATTCTATTAGAATCAAACAGAAAGTTTGATTCTAGATTCAAATAGATTTGAATCTATTTATTGAATAGTGAAAAAGTATTTTCTAAAATGACGTCTTGCATATGACTCATAGAAATAGTAGATAGACAAGCTAGAATCAAAATATTTTTGCACAAGGACTTGCATATGAGAATATGCGTATGACTCATAGAAATAGAATCAAACTTTCACTGCTGAATCTATTAAAAGTTTTATTGATTCTAGCTAGTCTATCTACTATTGATTCTAGCTGGTCTAGAATCAATAGTAAGTTTTTAAAATCAATTAGAATAAAGAAAGTTTGATTCTAGCTAGTCTATCTACTATTTCTATGAGTCATATGCAAGACGTCATTTTAGAAAAGACGCGCAGTGGCCGATATTATTGTCTATTTAATAGACATTAATATCTTGTATATCGGAATAGTAGATAGTTTGATTCTAGCTAGTCTATCTACTATTTCTATGAGTTTTATTTGTCTATTCTAGCTAGTCTATCTACTCATTCTATGAGTCATATGCAAGACGTCATTTTAGAAAAGACGCGCAGTGGCCGATATTATTGTCTATTTCTATTTCTACTCCGTTTAATAAATCTATCTACTCTTGTATGCAATACCTTTCATTTCATTCATAACATAAATCTTAGATAGACTAGCTAGAATAGACAAATAAAACTCATAGAAATAGTAGATAGACTAGCTAGAATCAAAATATTTTGCACAAGGACTTGCATATGACTCATAGAAATAGTAGATAGACTAGCTAGAATCAAACTTTCACTGCTGAATCTATTAAATCTATTTGAATATCGGCCACCTAGAGGCCTAGAGGAAAATATTTTGCACAAGGCCGCAAGCCTTCACTAGAAACAGTGAAAGTTTGATTCTAGCTAGTCTATCTACTATTTCTATGAGTCTTTGTAGTAAAATATTGTAGTACTATTTCTATGAGTCATATGCAAGAATATAATATCGGTAGAAATAGACAATAATATCGGCCACTGTGCGTCTTTTCTAAATGACGTCTTGCATATGACTCATAGAAATAGTAGATAGACTAGCTAGAATCAAACTTTCACTGCTGAATCTATTAAAAGTTTTAATAGATTCAAAACTTTTAATTCTTAAAGATTCAAAACTTTTAATAGATTCAGCAGTGAAAGTTTGATAAGTTTCTAAGAATACTTAGAGTAGATAGATAGAATAGAATAGATAGAGATAATAAGTTTTCTATGAGTCATATGCAAGACGTCATTTTAGAATCTATTAAAACTTTTAATAGATTCAGCAGTGAAAGTTTGATTCTAGCTAGTCTATCTACTATTTCTATGAGTCATATGCAAGACGTCATTTTAGAAATCTATTTGAATCTAGAATCAAACTTTCACTGCTGAATCTATTAAATCTATTTGAATATCGGCCACCTAGAGGCCTAGAGGAAAATGTCCAGAATCAAAGTTTTATAAAATTTTATTTCTATGAGTTTTATTAAACTTTCTTGTATTCTAATTGATTTTAAAAACTTACTATTGATTCTAGACCAGCTAGAATCAATAGTAGATAGACTAGCTAGAATCAATAAAACTTTTAATAGATTCAGCAGTGAAAGTTTGATTCTAGCTAGTCTATCTACTATTTCTATGAGTCATATGCAAGAATATAATATCGGTAGAAATAGACAATAATATCGGCCACTGCGCGTCTTTTCTAAAATGACGTCTTGCATATGACTCCGTTTAATAAATGACTTTTAAAGTCATTAGAAAAAAAAATAAAATTTTTTCAGCTATGAATCTAGTAAGCAAGAGTCATATGCAAGACGTCATTTTAGAAAAGACGCGCAGTGGCCGATATTATTGTCTATTTAATAGACAATAATATCTTATACAATAAAATCAATTAGAATATAAGAAAGTTTGATTCTAGCTAGTCTATCTACTATTTCTTATCAATTTCTACTATTTCTGTTCGTGGATTTGCTTACTAGGTCAGAGATCTACTCATCTAGATCTCTAGATGAGATCTAGTCTATCTACTATTTCTATGAGTCATATGCAAGACGTCATTTTAGAAAAGACGCGCAGTGGCCGATATTATTGTCTATTTCTACGATATTATTGTCTTGCATATGACTCATAGAAATAGTAGATAGACTAGCTAGAATCAAACTTTCATTGCTGAATCTATTAAAAGTTTTATTGAAGTTTTATTAAACGGGGCGGTGTTCGTGGATTTGCTTACTAGGTCAGAGTTATGGACTTGCATATGAGAATATGCGTATGACTCATAGAAATAGAATCAAACTTTCACTGCTGAATCTTTTAAAAGTTTTATTGATTCTTGCTAGTCTATCTACTATTGATTCTAGCTGGTCTAGAATCAATAGATTAGAATTCTAGAACCATATGCAAGACGTCACATACGAACTAGTGCTATTCTATTGATTCTATTAGAATCAAACAGAAAGTTTGATTCTAGATTCAAAGTAGATAGAGCTAGTCTATCTACTATTTCTATGAGTCATATGCAAGACGTCATTTTAGAAAAGACGCGCAGTGGCCGATATTATTGTCTATTTAATAGACAATAATATCTTGTATATTGGAATAGTAGATAGTTTGATTCTAGCTAGTCTATCTGCTATTTCTATGAGTAGTATTTGTCTATTCTAGCTAGTCTATCTACTATTTCTATGAGTCATATGCAAGACGTCATTTTAGAAAAGACGTGCAGTGGCCGATATTATTGTCTATTTCTATTTCTACTCCGTTTAATAAATCTATCTACTCTTGTATGCAAGACCGAGTCATATGCAAGACGTCATTTTAGAATCTATTAAAACTTTTAATAGATTCAGCAGTGAAAGTTTGATTCTAGCTAGTCTATCTACTATTTCTATGAGTCATATGCAAGACGTCATTTTAGAAATCTATTTGAATCTAGAATCAAACTTTCACTGCTGAATCTATTAAACCTATTTGAATATCGGCCACCTAGAGGCCTAGAGGAAAATGTCCAGAATCAAAGTTTTATAAAATTTTATTTCTATGAGTTTTATTAAACTTTCTTGTATTCTAATTGATTTTAAAAACTTACTATTGGTTCTAGACCAGCTAGAATCAATAGTAGATAGACTAGCTAGAATCAATAAAACTTTTAATAGATTCAGCAGTGAAAGTTTGATTCTAGCTAGTCTATCTACTAAAAAAATAAATTAAAAAATTATTAATTTTATTAATATTAAAATAAAAAATTTTATTTTTTAAAAATTTTATGCAAATTTTATGCAAATTTTATGCAAATTTTATGCAAATTTCATGCAAATTTTATGCAATTTTATGCACATTTTATGTAAATTGTATGCAAATTTTATGCAAATTTTATGCAAATTTTATGCAAATTTTATGCAAATTTTATGCGAATTTTATGCAAATTTTATGCAAATTTTATGCAAATTTTATGCAAATTTTATGCGAATTTTATGCAAATTTTATGCAAATTTTATGCAAATTTTATACAAATTTTATGCAAATTTTATGCAAATTTTATGCAAATTTTATGCAAATTTTTATGAAATTTTATGCAAATTTTTATGCAAATTTTATGCAAATTTTAAGCAAATTTTATGCAAATTTTATGCAAATTTTATGCAAATTTTATGCAAATTTTATTAATATACAAATTTTATTATTTAAGCGAGAGCCGAAAAATTGGAGGATATAACTAGGCCTCCTTCCCCACCCCTTATTTCTCAAAATCGTCTGATCAAAACTAAGAGAAAGCCATTTAGCCAAAAAAAGAATTAATATGCAAATTTTATTTTAATAATTTATGTACGGAGAGCCAAAATCAGACATGCATTAATTCAAAAACTTTCAGAAATTAAATAAAAAAACAAGTTTTTTGAAATGAAACTAAGGAGCGACATTAAAACTTAAAACGAACAGAAATTATTCCTTATATGAAAGGGGTTTTTCCTCCTCGACGCCCCGCTCCTTGCGCTAAAGTTTGATTCTTTCTCGCAACTCTACTTTTTAAAACAATAAAAAACATTAGCGTAAAGAGCGGGGCGTCGAGGAGGAAAAACCCCTTTCATATAAGGAATAAAGAGCGGGGCGTTGATGAGGAAGCAGCCCCTTTCATATGCAAAGTAATTTCTGTTCGTTTTAAGTTTTAATGTCGCAAAAGCCGTAGAATAAATAGTTGACATTACTAAAAATACTTTAGCGTAAAGAGCGAGGTATTAGGAGGAGGAGAGCCCCTCATATGGGTAATAATTTTTGTTCGTTTTAAGTTTTAATGCTGCTCCTTACTTCCAGCTGAAAAAAACTTTTTCATATTTATTTTTTCATTGTTTTTTTTTAATAATGCTAGTAAATCCTGCGTAAATCCCTTCATAGAAATTTTCTTCCCCCATGACAAATTCCTCGATAGAAAGTTCCCCCAGTATATACCCCTCTTCTAAACCCCTCCCCCCAACCAAAAAATCCTCCTGAAAACGCCTGTACACTTCCCAATAACCATTACTATATGTAAGCACTGGTCATGACGTCTTGCATATGACTCATAGAAATAGTAGATAGACTAGCTAGAATCAAAATATTTTGCACAAGGACTTGCATATGAGAATATGCGTATGACTCATAGAAATAGAATCAAACTTTCACTGCTGAATCTATTAAAAGTTTTATTGATTCTAGCTAGTCTATCTACTATTGATTCTAGCTGGTCTAGAATCAATAGTAAGTTTTTAAAATCAATTAGAATACAAGAAAGTTTGATTCTAGCTAGTCTATCTACTATTTCTATGAGTCGTATGCAAGACGTCATTTTAGAAAAGACGCGCAGTGGCCGATGTTATTGTCTATTTAATAGACAATAATATCTTGTATATCGGAATAGTAGATAGTTTGATTCTAGCTAGTCTATATACTATTTCTATGAGTTTTATTTGTCTATTCTAGCTAGTCTATCTACTATTTCTATGAGTCATATGCAAGACGTCATTTTAGAAAAGACTCGTAGTGGCCGATATTATTGTCTATTTCTATTTCTACTCCGCTTAATAAATCTATCTACTCTTGTATGCAAGACCTTTCATTTCATTCATAACATAAATAGTAGATAGACTAGCTAGAATAGACAAATAAAACTCATAGAAATAGTAGATAGACTAGCTAGAATCAAAATATTTTGCACAAGGACTTGCATATGACTAATAGAAATAGTAGATAGACTAGCTAGAATCAAACTTTCACTGCTGAATCTATTAAATCTATTTGAATATCGGCCACCTAGAGGCCTAGAGGAAAATATTTTGCACAAGGCCGCAAGCCTTCACTAGAAACAGTGAAAGTTTGATTCTAGCTAGTCTATCTACTATTTCTATGATTCTTTGTAGTAAAATATTGTAGTACTATTTCTATGAGTCATATGCAAGAATATAATATCGGTAGAAATAGACAATAATATCGGCCACTGCGCGTCTTTTCTAAAATGACGTCTTGCATATGACTCATAGAAATAGTAGATAGACTAGCTAGAATCAAACTTTCACTGCTGAATCTATTAAAAGTTTTAATAGATTCAAAACTTTTAATTCTTAAAGATTCAAAACTTTTAATAGATTCAGCAGTGAAAGTTTGATAAGTTTCTAAGAATACTTAGAGTAGATAGATAGAATAGAATAGATAGAGATAATAAGTTTTCTATGAGTCATAAGCAAGACGTCATTTTAGAATCTATTAAAACTTTTAATAGATTCAGCAGTGAAAGTTTGATTCTAGCTAGTCTATCTACTATTTCTATGAGTCATATGCAAGACGTCATTTTAGAAATCTATTTGAATCTAGAATCAAACTTTCACTGCTGAATCTATTAAATCTATTTGAATATCGGCCACCTAGAGGCCTAGAGGAAAATGTCCAGAATCAAAGTTTTATAAAATTTTATTTCTATGAGTTTTATTAAACTTTCTTGTATTCTAATTGATTTTAAAAACTTACTATTGATTCTAGACCAGCTAGAATCAATAGTAGATAGACTAGCTAGAATCAATAAAACTTTTAATAGATTCAGCAGTGAAAGTTTGATTCTAGCTAGTCTATCTACTATTTCTATGAGTCATATGCAAGAATATAATATCGGTAGAAATAGACAATAATATCGGCCACTGCGCGTCTTTTCTAAAATGACGTCTTGCATATGACTCCGTTTAATAAATGACTTTTAAAGTCATTAGAAAAAAAAATAAAATTTTTTCAGCTATGAATCTAGTAAGCAAGAGTCATATGCAAGACGTCATTTTAGAAAAGACGCGCAGTGGCCGATATTATTGTCTATTTAATAGACAATAATATCTTATACAATAAAATCAATTAGAATACAAGAAAGTTTGATTCTAGCTAGTCTATCTACTATTTCTTATCAATTTCTACTATTTCTGTTCGTGGATTTGCTTACTAGGTCAGAGATCTACTCATCTAGATCTCTAGATGAGATCTAGTCTATCTACTATTTCTATGAGTCATATGCAAGACGTCATTTTAGAAAAGACGCGCAGTGGCCGATATTATTGTCTATTTCTACGATATTATTGTCTTGCATATGACTCATAGAAATAGTAGATAGACTAGCTAGAATCAAACTTTCACTGCTGAATCTATTAAAAGTTTTATTGAAGTTTTATTAAACGGGGCGGTGTTCGTGGATTTGCTTACTAGGTCAGAGTTATGGACTTGCATATGAGAATATGCGTATGACTCATAGAAATAGAATCAAACTTTCACTGCTGAATCTTTCAAAAGTTTTATTGATTCTTGCTAGTCTATCTACTATTGATTCTAGCTGGTCTAAAATCAATAGATTAGAATTCTAGAACCATATGCAAGACGTCACATACGAACTAGTGCTATTCTATTGATTCTATTAGAATCAAACAGAAAGTTTGATTCTAGATTCAAATAGATTTGAATCTATTTATTGAATAGTGAAAAAGTATTTTCTAAAATGACGTCTTGCATATGACTCATAGAAATAGTAGATAGACTAGCTAGAATCAAAATATTTTGCACAAGGACTTGCATATGAGAATATGCGTATGAATCATAGAAATAGAATCAAACTTTTACTGCTGAATCTATTAAAAGTTTTATTGATTCTAGCTAGTCTATCTACTATTGATTCTAGCTGGTCTAGAATCAATAGTAAGTTTTTAAAATCAATTAGAATAAAGAAAGTTTGATTCTAGCTAGTCTATCTACTATTTCTATGAGTCATATGCAAGACGTCATTTTAGAAAAGACGCGCAGTGGCCGATATTATTGTCTATTTAATAGACAATAATATCTTGTATAAAGGAATAGTAGATAGTTTGATTCTAGCTAGTCTATCTACTATTTCTATGAGTTTTATTTGTCTATTCTAGCTAGTCTATCTACTATTTCTATGAGTCATATGCAAGACGTCATTTTAGAAAAGACGCGCAGTGGCCGATATTATTGTCTATTTCTATTTCTACTCCGTTTAATAAATCTATCTACTCTTGTATGCAATACCTTTCATTTCATTCATAACATAAATCTTAGATAGACTAGCTAGAATAGACAAATAAAACTCATAGAAATAGTAGATAGACTAGCTAGAATCAAAATATTTTGCACAAGGACTTGCATATGACTCATAGAAATAGTAGATAGACTAGCTAGAATCAAACTTTCACTGCTGAATCTATTAAATCTATTTGAATATCGGCCACCTAGAGGCCTAGAGGAAAATATTTTGCACAAGGCCGCAAGCCTTCACTAGAAACAGTGAAAGTTTGATTCTAGCTAGTCTATCTACTATTTCTATGAGTCTTTGTAGTAAAATATTGTAGTACTATTTCTATGAGTCATATGCAAGAATATAATATCGGTAGAAATAGACAATAATATCGGCCACTGCACGTCTTTTCTAAAATGACGTCTTGCATATGACTCATAGAAATAGTAGATAGACTAGCTAGAATCAAACTTTCACTGCTGAATCTTTTAAAAGTTTTATTGATTCTTGCTAGTCTATCTACTATTGATTCTAGCTGGTCTAGAATCAATAGGTTAGAATTCTAGAACCATATGCAAGACGTCACATACGAACTAGTGCTATTCTATTGATTCTATTAGAATCAAACTGAAAGTTTGATTCTAGATTCAAATAGATTTGAATCTATTTATTGAATAGTGAAAAAGTCTTTTCTAAAATGACGTCTTGCATATGACTCATAGAAATAGTAGATAGACTAGCTAGAATCAAAATATTTTGCACAAGGACTTGCATATGAGAATATGCGTATGACTCATAGAAATAGAATCAAACTTTCACTGCTGAATCTATTAAAAGTTATATTGATTCTAGCTAGTCTATCTACTATTGATTCTAGCTGGTCTAGAATCAATAGTAAGTTTTTAAAATCAATTAGAATAAAGAAAGTTTGATTCTAGCTAGTCTATCTACTATTTCTATGAGTCATATGCAAGACGTCATTTTAGAAAGACGCGCAGTGGCCGATATTATTGTCTATTTCTATTTCTACTCCGTTTAATAAATCTATCTACTCTTGTATGCAAGACCTTTCATTTCATTCATAACATAAATAGTAGATAGACTAGCTAGAATAGACAAAAGAAACTCATAGAAATAGCAGATAGACTAGCTAGAATCAAATATTTTGCACAAGGACTTGCATATGACTCATAGAAATAGTAGATAGACTAGCTAGAATCAAACTTTCACTGCTGAATCTATTAAATCTATTTGAATATCGGCCACCTAGAGGCCTAGAGGAAAATATTTTGCACAAGGCCGCAAGCCTTCACTAGAAACAGTGAAAGTTGCATATGACTCATAGAAATAGTATATAGACTAGCTAGAATCAAACTTTCACTGCTGAATCTATTAAATCTATTTGAATATCGGCCACCTAGAGGCCTAGAGGAAAATATTTTGCACAAGGCCGCAAGCCATCACTAGAAACAGTGAAAGTTTGATTCTAGCTAGTCTATCTACTATTTCTATGAGTCTTTGTAGTAAAATATTGTAGTACTATTTCTATGAGTCATATGCAAGAATATAATATCGTAGAAATAGACAATAATATCGGCCACTGCACGTCTTTCTCTAAAATGACGTCTTGCATATGACTCATAGAAATAGTAGATAGACTAGCTAGAATCAAACTTTCACTGCTGAATCTATCAAAAGTTTTAATAGATTCAAAACTTTTTAATTCTTAAAGATTCAAAACTTTTAATAGATTCAGCAGTGAAAGTTTGATAAGTTTCTAAGAATACTTAGAGTAGATAGATAGAATAGAATAGATAGAGATAATAAGTTTTCTATGAGTCATATGCAAGACAAAGAAATAGTCTATCTACTATTTCTATGAGTCCATATGCAAGACGTCATTTTAGAAAAGACGTGCAGTGGCCGATATTATTGTCTATTTCTATTTCTACTCCGTTTAATAAATCTATCTACTCTTGTATGCAAGACCGAGTCATATGCAAGACGTCATTTTAGAATCTATTAAAACTTTTAATAGATTCAGCAGTGAAAAAATGATTCTAGCTAGTCTATCTACTATTTCTATGAGTCATATGCAAGACGTCATTTTAGAAATCTATTTGAATCTAGAATCAAACTTTCACTGCTGAATCTATTAAATCTATTTGAATATCGGCCACCTAGAGGCCTAGAAGAAAATGTCCAGAATCAAAGTTTTATAAAATTTTATTTCTATGAGTTTTATTAAACTTTCTTGTATTCTAATTGATTTTAAAAACTTACTATTGATTCTAGACCAGCTAGAATCAATAGTAGATAGACTAGCTAGAATCAATAAAACTTTTAATAGATTCAGCAGTGAAAGTTTGATTCTAGCTAGTCTATCTACTATTTCTATGAGTCATATGCAAGAATATAATATTGGTAGAAATAGACAATAATATCGGCCACTGCGCGTCTTTTCTAAAATGACGTCTTGCATATGACTCCGTTTAATAATTGACTTTTAAAGTCATTAGAAAAAAAAATAAAATTTTTTCAGCTATGAATCTAGTAAGCAAAAGTCATATGCAAGACGTCATTTTAGAAAAGACGCGCAGTGGCCGATATTATTGTCTATTTAATAGACAATAATATCTTATACAATAAAATCAATTAGAATACAAGAAAGTTTGATTCTAGCTAGTCTATCTACTATTTCTTATCAATTTCTACTATTTCTGTTCGTGGATTTGCTTACTAGGTCAGAGATCTACTCATCTAGATCTCTAGATGAGATCTAGTCTATCTACTATTTCTATGAGTCATATGCAAGACGTCATTTAGAAAAGACGCGCAGTGGCCGATATTATTGTCTATTTCTACGATATTATTGTCTTGCATATGACTCATAGAAATAGTAGATAGACTAGCTAGAATCAAACTTTCACTGCTGAATCTATTAAAAGTGTTATTGAAGTTTTATTAAACGGGGCGGTGTTCGTGGATTTGCTTACTAGGTCAGAGTTATGGACTTGCATATGAGAATATGCGTATGACTCATAGAAATAGAATCAAACTTTCACTGCTGAATCTTTCAAAAGTTTTATTGATTCTTGCTAGTCTATCTACTATTGATTCTAGCTGGTCTAGAATCAATAGATTAGAATTCTAGAACCATATGCAAGACGTCACATACGAACTAGTGCTATTCTATTGATTCTATTAGAATCAAACAGAAAGTTTGATTCTAGATTCAAATAGATTTGAATCTATTTATTGAATAGTGAAAAAGTATTTTCTAAAATGACGTCTTGCATATGACTCATAGAAATAGTAGATAGACAAGCTAGAATCAAAATATTTTGCACAAGGACTTGCATATGAGAATATGCGTATGACTCATAGAAATAGAATCAAACTTTCACTGCTGAATCTATTAAAAGTTTTATTGATTCTAGCTAGTCTATCTACTATTGATTCTAGCTGGTCTAGAATCAATAGTAAGTTTTTAAAATCAATTAGAATAAAGAAAGTTTGATTCTAGCTAGTCTATCTACTATTTCTATGAGTCATATGCAAGACGTCATTTTAGAAAAGACGCGCAGTGGCCGATATTATTGTCTATTTAATAGACATTAATATCTTGTATATCGGAATAGTAGATAGTTTGATTCTAGCTAGTCTATCTACTATTTCTATGAGTTTTATTTGTCTATTCTAGCTAGTCTATCTACTATTTCTATGAGTCATATGCAAGACGTCATTTTAGAAAAGACGCGCAGTGGCCGATATTATTGTCTATTTCTATTTCTACTCCGTTTAATAAATCTATCTACTCTTGTATGCAATACCTTTCATTTCATTCATAACATAAATCTTAGATAGACTAGCTAGAATAGACAAATAAAACTCATAGAAATAGTAGATAGACTAGCTAGAATCAAAATATTTTGCACAAGGACTTGCATATGACTCATAGAAATAGTAGATAGACTAGCTAGAATCAAACTTTCACTGCTGAATCTATTAAATCTATTTGAATATCGGCCACCTAGAGGCCTAGAGGAAAATATTTTGCACAAGGCCGCAAGCCTTCACTAGAAACAGTGAAAGTTTGATTCTAGCTAGTCTATCTACTATTTCTATGAGTCTTTGTAGTAAAATATTGTAGTACTATTTCTATGAGTCATATGCAAGAATATAATATCGGTAGAAATAGACAATAATATCGGCCACTGTGCGTCTTTTCTAAATGACGTCTTGCATATGACTCATAGAAATAGTAGATAGACTAGCTAGAATCAAACTTTCACTGCTGAATCTATTAAAAGTTTTAATAGATTCAAAACTTTTAATTCTTAAAGATTCAAAACTTTTAATAGATTCAGCAGTGAAAGTTTGATAAGTTTCTAAGAATACTTAGAGTAGATAGATAGAATAGAATAGATAGAGATAATAAGTTTTCTATGAGTCATATGCAAGACGTCATTTTAGAATCTATTAAAACTTTTAATAGATTCAGCAGTGAAAGTTTGATTCTAGCTAGTCTATCTACTATTTCTATGAGTCATATGCAAGACGTCATTTTAGAAATCTATTTGAATCTAGAATCAAACTTTCACTGCTGAATCTATTAAATCTATTTGAATATCGGCCACCTAGAGGCCTAGAGGAAAATGTCCAGAATCAAAGTTTTATAAAATTTATTTCTATGAGTTTTATTAAACTTTCTTGTATTCTAATTGATTTTAAAAACTTACTATTGATTCTAGACCAGCTAGAATCAATAGTAGATAGACTAGCTAGAATCAATAAAACTTTTAATAGATTCAGCAGTGAAAGTTTGATTCTAGCTAGTCTATCTACTATTTCTATGAGTCATATGCAAGAATATAATATCGGTAGAAATAGACAATAATATCGGCCACTGCGCGTCTTTTCTAAAATGACGTCTTGCATATGACTCCGTTTAATAAATGACTTTTAAAGTCATTAGAAAAAAAAATAAAATTTTTTCAGCTATGAATCTAGTAAGCAAGAGTCATATGCAAGACGTCATTTTAGAAAAGACGCGCAGTGGCCGATATTATTGTCTATTTAATAGACAATAATATCTTATACAATAAAATCAATTAGAATATAAGAAAGTTTGATTCTAGCTAGTCTATCTACTATTTCTTATCAATTTCTACTATTTCTGTTCGTGGATTTGCTTACTAGGTCAGAGATCTACTCATCTAGATCTCTAGATGAGATCTAGTCTATCTACTATTTCTATGAGTCATATGCAAGACGTCATTTAGAAAAGACGCGCAGTGGCCGATATTATTGTCTATTTCTACGATATTATTGTCTTGCATATGACTCATAGAAATAGTAGATAGACTAGCTAGAATCAAACTTTCACTGCTGAATCTATTCAAAGTTTTATTGAAGTTTTATTAAACGGGGCGGTGTTCGTGGATTTGCTTACTAGGTCAGAGTTATGGACTTGCATATGAGAATATGCGTATGACTCATAGAAATAGAATCAAACTTTCACTCCTGAATCTATTAAAAGTTTTATTGATTCTTGCTAGTCTATCTAATATTGATTCTAGCTGGTCTAGAATCAATAGATTAGAATTCTAGAACCATATGCAAGACGTCACATACGAACTAGTGCTATTCTATTGATTCTATTAGAATCAAACAGAAAGTTTGATTCTAGATTCAAATAGATTTGAATCTATTTATTGAATAGTGAAAAAGTCTTTTCTAAAATGAAGTCTTGCATATGACTCATAGAAATAGTAGATAGACTAGCTAGAATCAAAATATTTTGCACAAGGACTTGCATATGAGAATATGCGTATGACTCATAGAAATAGAATCAAACTTTCACTGCTGAATCTATTAAAAGTTTTATTGATTCTAGCTAGTCTATCTACTATTGATTCTAGCTGGTCTAGAATCAATAGTAAGTTTTTAAAATCAATTAGAATACAAGAAAGTTTGATTCTAGCTAGTCTATCTACTATTTCTATGAGTCATATGCAAGACGTCATTTTAGAAAAGACGCGCAGTGGCCGATATTATTGTCTATTTAATAGACAATAATATCTTGTATATTGGAATAGTAGATAGTTTGATTCTAGCTAGTCTATCTACTATTTCTCTGAGTTTTATTTGTCTATTCTAGCTAGTCTATCTACTATTTCTATGAGTCATATGCAAGACGTCATTTTAGAAAAGACGCGCAGTGGCCGATATTATTGTCTATTTCTATTTCTACTCCGTTTAATAAATCTATCTACTCTTGTATGAAAGACCTTTCATTTCATTCATAACATAAATAGTAGATAGACTAGCTAGAATAGACAAATAAAACTCATAGAAATAGTAGATAGACTAGCTAGAATCAAAATATTTTGCACAAGGACTTGCATATGACTCATAGAGATAGTAGATAGACTAGCTAGAATCAAACTTTCACTGCTGAATCTATTAAATCTATTTGAATATCGGCCACCTAGAGGCCTAGAGGAAAATATTTTGCACAAGGCCGCAAGCCTTCACTAGAAACAGTGAAAGTTTGATTCTAGCTAGTCTATCTACTATTTCTATGAGCCTTTGTAGTAAAATATTGTAGTACTATTTCTATGAGTCATATGCAAGAATATAATATCGGTAGAAATAGACAATAATATCTGCCACTGCGCGTCTTTTCTAAAATGACGTCTTGCATATGACTCATAGAAATAGTAGTTAGACTAGCTAGAATCAAACTTTCACTGCTGAATCTATTAAAAGTTTTAATAGATTCAAAACTTTTAATTCTTAAAGATTCAAAACTTTTAATAGATTCAGCAGTGAAAGTTTGATAAGTTTCTAAGAATACTTAGAGTAGATAGATAGAATAGAATAGATAGAGATAATAAGTTTTCTATGAGTCATATACAAGAGGTCATTTTAGAATCTATTAAAACTTTTAATAGATTCAGCAGTGAAAGTTTGATTCTAGCTAGTCTATCTACTATTTCTATGAGTCATATGCAAGACGTCATTTTAGAAATCTATTTGAATCTAGAATCAAAATTTCACTGCTGAATCTATTAAATCTATTTGAATATCGGCCACCTAGAGGCCTAGAGGAAAATGTCCAGAATCAAAGTTTTATAAAATTTTATTTCTATGATTTTTATTAAACTTTCTTGTATTCTAATTGATTTTAAAAACTTACTATTGGTTCTAGACCAGCTAGAATCAATAGTAGATAGACTAGCTAGAATCAATAAAACTTTTAATAGATTCAGCAGTGAAAGTTTGATTCTAGCTAGTCTATCTACTATTTCTATGAGTCATATGCAAGAATATAATATCGGTAGAAATAGACAATAATATCGGCCACTGCGCGTCTTTTCTAAAATGACGTCTTGCATATGACTCCGTTTAATAAATGACTTTTAAAGTCATTAGAAAAAAAAAATAAAATTTTTTCAGCTATGAATCTAGTAAGCAAGAGTCATATGCAAGACGTCATTTTAGAAAAGACGCGCAGTGGCCGATATTATTGTCTATTTAATAGACAATAATATCTTATACAATAAAATCAATTAGAATACAAGAAAGTTTGATTCTAGCTAGTCTATCTACTATTTCTTATCAATTTCTACTATTTCTGTTCGTGGATTTGCTTACTAGGTCAGAGATCTACTCATCTAGATCTCTAGATGAGATCTAGTCTATCTACTATTTCTATGAGTCATATGCAAGACGTCATTTTAGAAAAGACGCGCAGTGGCCGATATTATTGTCTATTTCTACGATATTATTGTCTTGCATATGACTCATAGAAATAGTAGATAGACTAGCTAGAATCAAACTTTCACTGCTGAATCTATTAAAAGTTTTATTGAAGTTTTATTAAACGGTGCGGTGTTCGTGGATTTGCTTACTAGGTCAGAGTTATGGACTTGCATATGAGAATATACGTATGACTCATAGAAATAGAATCAAACTTTCACTGCTGAATCTATTAAAAGTTTTATTGATTCTTGCTAGTCTATCTACTATTGATTCTAGCTGGTCTAGAATCAATAGATTAGAATTCTAGAACCATATGCAAGACGTCACATACGAACTAGTGCTATTCTATTGATTCTATTAGAATCAAACAGAAAGTTTGATTCTATTAGAATCAAACTGAAAGTT
>NW_027063934.1:0-29458 GCF_032884065.1 Artemia franciscana
CTGTTTGATTCTAATAGAATCAATAGAATAGCACTAGTTCGTATGTGACGTCTTGCATATGGTTCTAGAATTCTAATCTATTGATTCTAGACCAGCTAGAATCAATAGTAGATAGAACAGTGAAAGTTTGATTCTAGCTAGTCTATCTACTATTTCTATGAGTCATATGCAAGACGTCATTTTTGAAAAGACTTTTTCACTATTCAATAAATAGATTCAAATCTATTTGAATCTAGAATCAAACTTTCTGTTTGATTCTAATAGAATCAATAGAATAGCACTAGTTCGTATGTGACGTCTTGCATATGGTTCTAGAATTCTAATCTATTGATTCTAGCTAGTGTATCTACTATTTTTATGAGTCATATGCAAGACGTCATTTTAGAAAAGACTTTTTCACTATTCAATAAATAGATTCAAATCTATTTGAATCTAGAATCAAACTTTCTGTTTGATTCTAATAGAATCAATAGAATAGCACTAGTTCGTATGTGACGTCTTGCATATGGTTCTAGAATTCTAATCTATTGATTCTAGACCAGCTAGAATCAATAGTAGATAGAACAGTGAAAGTTTGATTCTAGCTAGTCTATCTACTATTTCTATGAGTCATATGCAAGACGTCATTTTAGAAAAGACTTTTTCACTATTCAATAGATAGATTCAAATCTATTTGAATATAGAATCAAACTTTCTGTTTGATTCTAATAGAATCAATAGAATAGCACTAATTCGTATGTGACGTCTTGCATATGGTTCTAGAATTCTAATCTATTGATTCTAGACCAGCTAGAATCAATAGTAGATAGAACAGTGAAAGTTTGATTCTAGCTAGTCTATCTACTATTTCTATGAGTCATATGCAAGACGTCATTTTAGAAAAGACTTTTTCACTATTCAATAAATAGATTCAAATCTATTTGAATCTAGAATCAAACTTTCTGTTTGATTCTAATAGAATCAATAGAATAGCACTAGTTCGTATGTGACGTCTTGCATATGGTTCTAGAATTCTAATCTATTGATTCAAGCTAGTCTATCTACTATTTTTATGAGTCATATGCAAGACGTCATTTTAGAAAAGACTTTTTCACTATTCAATAAATAGATTCAAATCTATTTGAATCTAGAATCAAACTTTCTGTTTGATTCTAATAGAATCAATAGAATAGCACTAGTTCGTATGTGACGTCTTGCATATGGTTCTAGAATTCTAATCTATTGATTCTAGACCAGCTAGAATCAATAGTAGATAGAACAGTGAAAGTTTGATTCTAGCTAGTCTATCTACTATTTCTATGAGTCATATGCAAGACGTCATTTTAGAAAAGACTTTTTCACTATTCAATAAATAGATTCAAATCTATTTGAATCTAGAATCAAACTTTCTGTTTGATTCTAATAGAATCAATAGAATAGCACTAGTTCGTATGTGACGTCTTGCATATGGTTCTAGAATTCTAATCTATTGATTCTAGCTAGTCTATCTACTATTTCTATGAGTCATATGCAAGACGTCATTTTAGAAAAGACTTTTTCACTATTCAATAAATAGATTCAAATCTATTTGAATCTAGAATCAAACTTTCTGTTTGATTCTAATAGAATCAATAGAATAGCACTAGTTCGTATGTGACGTCTTGCATATGGTTCTAGAATTCTAATCTATTGATTCTAGACCAGCTAGAATCAATAGTAGATAGAACAGTGAAAGTTTGATTCTAGCTAGTCTATCTACTATTTCTATGAGTCATATGCAAGACGTCATTTTTGAAAAGACTTTTTCACTATTCAATAAATAGATTCAAATCTATTTGAATCTAGAATCAAACTTTCTGTTTGATTCTAATAGAATCAATAGAATAGCACTAGTTCGTATGTGACGTCTTGCATATGGTTCTAGAATTCTAATCTATTGATTCTAGCTAGTGTATCTACTATTTTTATGAGTCATATGCAAGACGTCATTTTAGAAAAGACTTTTTCACTATTCAATAAATAGATTCAAATCTATTTGAATCTAGAATCAAACTTTCTGTTTGATTCTAATAGAATCAATAGAATAGCACTAGTTCGTATGTGACGTCTTGCATATGGTTCTAGAATTCTAATCTATTGATTCTAGACCAGCTAGAATCAATAGTAGATAGAACAGTGAAAGTTTGATTCTAGCTAGTCTATCTACTATTTCTATGAGTCATATGCAAGACGTCATTTTAGAAAAGACTTTTTCACTATTCAATAAATAGATTCAAATCTATTTGAATCTAGAATCAAACTTTCTGTTTGATTCTAATAGAATCAATAGAATAGCACTAGTTCGTATATGACGTCTTGCATATGGTTCTAGAATTCTAATCTATTGATTCTAGCTAGTCTATCTACTATTTCTATGAGTCATATGCAAGACGTCATTTTAGAAAAGACTTTTTCACTATTCAATAAATAGATTCAAATCTATTTGAATCTAGAATCAAACTTTCTGTTTGATTCTAATAGAATCAATAGAATAGCACTAGTTCGTATGTGACGTATTGCATATGGTTCTAGAATTCTAATCTATTGATTCTAGACCAGCAGGAATCAATAGTAGATAGAACAGTGAAAGTTTGATTCTAGCTAGTCTATCTACTATTTCTAAGAGTCATATGCAAGACGTCATTTTTGAAAAGACTTTTTCACTATTCAATAAATAGATTCAAATCTATTTGAATCTAGAATCAAACTTTCTGTTTGATTCTAATAGAATCAATAGAATAGCACTAGTTCGTATGTGACGTCTTGCATATGGTTCTAGAATTCTAATCTATTGATTCTAGACCAGCTAGAATCAATAGTAGATAGAACAGTGAAAGTTTGATTCTAGCTAGTCTATCTACTATTTCTATGAGTCATATGCAAGACGTCATTTTAGAAAAGACTTTTTCACTATTCAATAAATAGATTCAAATCTATTTGAATCTAGAATCAAACTTTCTGTTTGATTCTAATAGAATCAATAGAATAGCACTAGTTCGTATGTGACGTCTTGCATATGGTTCTAGAATTCTAATCTATTGATTCAAGCTAGTCTATCTACTATTTCTATGAGTCATATGCAAGACGTCATTTTAGAAAAGACTTTTTCACTATTCAATAAATAGATTCAAATCTATTTGAATCTAGAATCAAACTTTCTGTTTGATTCTAATAGAATCAATAGAATAGCACTAGTTCGTATGTGACGTCTTGCATATGGTTCTAGAATTCTAATCTATTGATTCTAGCTAGTCTATCTACTATTTCTATGAGTCATATGCAAGACGTCATTTTAGAAAAGACTTTTTCACTATTCAATAAATAGATTCAAATCTATTTGAATCTAGAATCAAACTTTCTGTTTGATTCTAATAGAATCAATAGAATAGCACTAGTTCGTATGTGACGTCTTGCATATGGTTCTAGAATTCTAATCTATTGATTCTAGACCAGCTAGAATCAATAGTAGATAGAACAGTGAAAGTTTGATTCTAGCTAGTCTATCTACTATTTCTATGAGTCATATGCAAGACGTCATTTTAGAAAAGACTTTTTCACTATTCAATAAATAGATTCAAATCTATTTGAATCGAGAATCAAACTTTCTGTTTGATTCTAATAGAATCAATAGAATAGCACTAGTTCGTATGTGACGTCTTGCATATGGTTCTAGAATTCTAATCTATTGATTCTAGCTAGTCTATCTACTATTTCTATGAGTCATATGCAAGACGTCATTTTAGAAAAGACTTTTTCACTATTCAATAAATAGATTCAAATCTATTTGAATCTAGAATCAAACTTTCTGTTTGATTCTAATAGAATCAATAGAATAGCACTAGTTCGTATGTGACGTCTTGCATATGGTTCTAGAATTCTAATCTATTGATTCTAGACCAGCTAGAATCAATAGTAGATAGAACAGTGAAAGTTTGATTCTAGCTAGTCTATCTACTATTTCTATGAGTCATATGCAAGACGTCATTTTTGAAAAGACTTTTTCACTATTCAATAAATAGATTCAAATCTATTTGAATCTAGAATCAAACTTTCTGTTTGATTCTAATAGAATCAATAGAATAGCACTAGTTCGTATGTGACGTCTTGCATATGGTTCTAGAATTCTAATCTATTGATTCTAGCTAGTGTATCTACTATTTTTATGAGTCATATGCAAGACGTCATTTTAGAAAAGACTTTTTCACTATTCAATAAATAGATTCAAATCTATTTGAATCTAGAATCAAACTTTCTGTTTGATTCTAATAGAATCAATAGAATAGCACTAGTTCGTATGTGACGTCTTGCATATGGTTCTAGAATTCTAATCTATTGATTCTAGACCAGCTAGAATCAATAGTAGATAGAACAGTGAAAGTTTGATTCTAGCTAGTCTATCTACTATTTCTATGAGTCATATGCAAGACGTCATTTTAGAAAAGACTTTTTCACTATTCAATAAATAGATTCAAATCTATTTGAATCTAGAATCAAACTTTCTGTTTGATTCTAATAGAATCAATAGAATAGCACTAGTTCGTATATGACGTCTTGCATATGGTTCTAGAATTCTAATCTATTGATTCTAGCTAGTCTATCTACTATTTCTATGAGTCATATGCAAGACGTCATTTTAGAAAAGACTTTTTCACTATTCAATAAATAGATTCAAATCTATTTGAATCTAGAATCAAACTTTCTGTTTGATTCTAATAGAATCAATAGAATAGCACTAGTTCGTATGTGACGTATTGCATATGGTTCTAGAATTCTAATCTATTGATTCTAGACCAGCAGGAATCAATAGTAGATAGAACAGTGAAAGTTTGATTCTAGCTAGTCTATCTACTATTTCTAAGAGTCATATGCAAGACGTCATTTTAGAAAAGACTTTTTCACTATTCAATAAATAGATTCAAATCTATTTGAATCTAGAATCAAACTTTCTGTTTGATTCTAATAGAATCAATAGAATAGCACTAGTTCGTATGTGACGTCTTGCATATGGTTCTAGAATTCTAATCTATTGATTCTATACCAGCTAGAATCAATAGTAGATAGAACAGTGAAAGTTTGATTCTAGCTAGTCTATCTACTATTTCTATGAGTCATATGCAAGACGTCATTTTAGAAAAGACTTTTTCACTATTCAATAAATAGATTCAAATCTATTTGAATCTAGAATCAAACTTTCTGTTTGATTCTAATAGAATCAATAGAATAGCACTAGTTCGTATGTGACGTCTTGCATATGGTTCTAGAATTCTAATCTATTGATTCTAGCTAGTCTATCTACTATTTCTATGAGTCATATGCAAGACGTCATTTTAGAAAAGACTTTTTCACTATTCAATAAATAGATTCAAATCTATTTGAATCTAGAATCAAACTTTCTGTTTGATTCTAATAGAATCAATAGAATAGCACTAGTTCGTATGTGACGTCTTGCATATGGTTCTAGAATTCTAATCTATTGATTCTAGACCAGCTAGAATCAATAGTAGATAGAACAGTGAAAGTTTGATTCTAGCTAGTCTATCTACTATTTCTATGAGTCATATGCAAGACGTCATTTTAGAAAAGACTTTTTCACTATTCAATAAATAGATTCAAATCTATTTGAATCTAGAATCAAACTTTCTGTTTGATTCTAATAGAATCAATAGAATAGCACTAGTTCGTATGTGACGTCTTGCATATGGTTCTAGAATTCTAATCTATTGATTCTAGCTAGTCTATCTACTATTTCTATGAGTCATATGCAAGACGTCATTTTAGAAAAGACTTTTTCACTATTCAATAAATAGATTCAAATCTATTTGAATCTAGAATCAAACTTTCTGTTTGATTCTAATAGAATCAATAGAATAGCACTAGTTCGTATGTGACGTCTTGCATATGGTTCTAGAATTCTAATCTATTGATTCTAGACCAGCTAGAATCAATAGTAGATAGAACAGTGAAAGTTTGATTCTAGCTAGTCTATCTACTATTTCTATGAGTCATATGCAAGACGTCATTTTAGAAAAGACTTTTTCACTATTCAATAAATAGATTCAAATCTATTTGAATCTAGAATCAAACTTTCTGTTTGATTCTAATAGAATCAATAGAATAGCACTAGTTCGTATGTGACGTCTTGCATATGGTTCTAGAATTCTAATCTATTGATTCTAGCTAGTCTATCTACTATTTCTATGAGTCATATGCAAGACGTCATTTTAGAAAAGACTTTTTCACTATTCAATAAATAGATTCAAATCTATTTGAATCTAGAATCAAACTTTCTGTTTGATTCTAATAGAATCAATAGAATAGCACTAGTTCGTATGTGACGTCTTGCATATGGTTCTAGAATTCTAATCTATTGATTCTAGACCAGCTAGTCTATCAACTATTTCTATGAGTCATATGCAAGACGTCATTTTAGAAAAGACTTTTTCACTATTCAATAAATAGATTCAAATCTATTTGAATCTAGAATCAAACTTTCTGTTTGATTCTAATAGAATCAATAGAATAGCACTAGTTCGTATGTGACGTCTTGCATATGGTTCTAGAATTCTAATCTATTGATTCTAGACCAGCTAGAATCAATAGTAGATAGAACAGTGAAAGTTTGATTCTAGCTAGTCTATCTACTATTTCTATGAGTCATATGCAAGACGTCATTTTAGAAAAGACTTTTTCACTATTCAATAAATAGATTCAAATCTATTTGAATCTAGAATCAAACTTTCTGTTTGATTCTAATAGAATCAATAGAATAGCACTAGTTCGTATGTGACGTCTTGCATATGGTTCTAGAATTCTAATCTATTGATTCTAGCTAGTCTATCTACTATTTCTATGAGTCATATGCAAGACGTCATTTTAGAAAAGACTTTTTCACTATTCAATAAATAGATTCAAATCTATTTGAATCTAGAATCAAACTTTCTGTTTGATTCTAATAGAATCAATAGAGTAGCACTAGTTCGTATGTGACGTCTTGCATATGGTTCTAGAATTCTAATCTATTGATTCTAGACCAGCTAGAATCAATAGTAGATAGAACAGTGAAAGTTTGATTCTAGCTAGTCTATCTACTATTTCTATGAGTCATATGCAAGACGTCATTTTAGAAAAGACTTTTTCACTATTCAATAAATAGATTCAAATCTATTTGAATCTAGAATCAAACTTTCTGTTTGATTCTAATAGAATCAATAGAATAGCACTAGTTCGTATGTGACGTCTTGCATATGGTTCTAGAATTCTAATCTATTGATTCTAGCTAGTCTATCTACTATTTCTATGAGTCATATGCAAGACGTCATTTTAGAAAAGACTTTTTCACTATTCAATAAATAGATTCAAATCTATTTGAATCTAGAATCAAACTTTCTGTTTGATTCTAATAGAATCAATAGAATAGCACTAGTTCGTATGTGACGTCTTGCATATGGTTCTAGAATTCTAATCTATTGATTCTAGCTAGTCTATCTACTATTTCTATGAGTCATATGCAAGACGTCATTTTAGAAAAGACTTTTTCACTATTCAATAAATAGATTCAAATCTATTTGAATCTAGAATCAAACTTTCTGTTTGATTCTAATAGAATCAATAGAATAGCACTAGTTCGTATGTGACGTCTTGCATATGGTTCTAGAATTCTAATCTATTGATTCTAGCTAGTCTATCTACTATTTCTATGAGTCATATGCAAGACGTCATTTTAGAAAAGACTTTTTCACTATTCAATAAATAGATTCAAATCTATTTGAATCTAGAATCAAACTTTCTGTTTGATTCTAATAGAATCAATAGAATAGCACTAGTTCGTATGTGACGTCTTGCATATGGTTCTAGAATTCTAATCTATTGATTCTAGCTAGTCTATATACTATTTCTATGAGTCATATGCAAGACGTCATTTTAGAAAAGACTTTTTCACTATTCAATAAATAGATTCAAATCTATTTGAATCTAGAATCAAACTTTCTGTTTGATTCTAATAGAATCAATAGAATAGCACTAGTTCGTATGTGACGTCTTGCATATGGTTCTAGAATTCTAATCTATTGATTCTAGACCAGCTAGAATCAATAGTAGATAGAACAGTGAAAGTTTGATTCTAGCTAGTCTATCTACTATTTCTATGAGTCATATGCAAGACGTCATTTTAGAAAAGACTTTTTCACTATTCAATAAATAGATTCAAATCTATTTGAATCTAGAATCAAACTTTCTGTTTGATTCTAATAGAATCAATAGAATAGCACTAGTTCGTATGTGACGTCTTGCATATGGTTCTAGAATTCTAATCTATTGATTCTAGCTAGTCTATCTACTATTTCTATGAGTCATATGCAAGACGTCATTTTAGAAAAGACTTTTTCACTATTCAATAAATAGATTCAAATCTATTTGAATCTAGAATCAAACTTTCTGTTTGATTCTAATAGAATCAATAGAATAGCACTAGTTCGTATGTGACGTCTTGCATATGGTTCTAGAATTCTAATCTATTGATTCTAGACCAGCTAGAATCAATAGTAGATAGAACAGTGAAAGTTTGATTCTAGCTAGTCTATCTACTATTTCTATGAGTCATATGCAAGACGTCATTTTAGAAAAGACTTTTTCACTATTCAATAAATAGATTCAAATCTATTTGAATCTAGAATCAAACTTTCTGTTTGATTCTAATAGAATCAATAGAATAGCACTAGTTCGTATGTGACGTCTTGCATATGGTTCTAGAATTCTAATCTATTGATTCTAGACCAGCTAGAATCAATAGTCTACTATTTCTATGAGTCATATGCAAGACGTCATTTTAGAAAAGACTTTTTCACTATTCAATAAATAGATTCAAATCTATTTGAATCTAGAATCAAACTTTCTGTTTGATTCTAATAGAATCAATAGAATAGCACTAGTTCGTATGTGACGTCTTGCATATGGTTCTAGAATTCTAATCTATTGATTCTAGCTAGTCTATCTACTATTTCTATGAGTCATATGCAAGACGTCATTTTAGAAAAGACTTTTTCACTATTCAATAAATAGATTCAAATCTATTTGAATCTAGAATCAAACTTTCTGTTTGATTCTAATAGAATCAATAGAATAGCACTAGTTCGTATGTGACGTCTTGCATATGGTTCTAGAATTCTAATCTATTGATTCTAGCTAGTCTATCTACTATTTCTATGAGTCATATCTACTATTTCTATGAGTCATATGCAAGACGTCATTTTAGAAAAGACTTTTTCACTATTCAAAAAATAGATTCAAATCTATTTGAATCTAGAATCAAACTTTCTGTTTGATTCTAATAGAATCAATAGAATAGCACTAGTTCGTATGTGACGTCTTGCATATGGTTCTAGAATTCTAATCTATTGATTCTAGACCAGCTAGAATCAATAGTAGATAGAGCAGTGAAAGTTTGATTCTAGCTAGTCTATCTACTATTTCTATAAGTCATATGCAAGACGTCATTTTAGAAAAGACTTTTTCACTATTCAATAAATAGATTCAAATCTATTTGAATCTAGAATCAAACTTTCTGTTTGATTCTAATAGAATCAATAGAATAGCACTAGTTCGTATGTGACGTCTTGCATATGGTTCTAGAATTCTAATCTATTGATTCTAGCTAGTCTATCTACTATTTCTATGAGTCATATGCAAGACGTCATTTTAGAAAAGACTTTTTCACTATTCAATAAATAGATTCAAATCTATTTGAATCTAGAATCAAACTTTCTGTTTGATTCTAATAGAATCAATAGAATAGCACTAGTTCGTATGTGACATCTTGCATATGGTTCTAGAATTCTAATCTATTGATTCTAGACCAGCTAGAATCAATAGTAGATAGAACAGTGAAAGTTTGATTCTAGCTAGTCTATCTACTATTTCTATGAGTTATATGCAAGACGTCATTTTAGAAAAGACTTTTTCACTATTCAATAAATAGATTCAAATCTATTTGAATGTAGAATCAAACTTTCTGTTTGATTCTAATACAATCAATAGAATAGCACTAGTTCGTATGTGACGTCTTGCATATGGTTCTAGAATTCTAATCTATTGATTCTAGACCAGCTGGAATCAATAGTAGATAGAACAGTGAAAGTTTGATTCTAGCTAGTCTATCTACTATTTCTATGAGTCATATGCAAGACGTCATTTTAGAAAAGACTTTTTCACTATTCAATAAATAGATTCAAATCTATTTGAATCTAGAATCAAACTTTCTGTTTGATTTTAATAGAATCAATAGAATAGTACTAGTTCGTATGTGACGTCTTGCATATGGTTCTAGAATTCTAATCTATTGATTCTAGACCAGCTAGAATCAATAGTAGATAGAACAGTGAAAGTTTGATTCTAGCTAGTCTATCTACTATTTCTATGAGTCATATGCAAGACGTCATTTTAGAAAAGACTTTTTCACTATTCAATAAATAGATTCAAATCTATTTGAATCTAGAATCAAACTTTCTGTTTGATTCTAATAGAATCAATAGAATAGCACTAGTTCGTATGTGACGTCTTGCATATGGTTCTAGAATTCTAATCTATTGATTCTAGCTAGTCTATCTACTATTTCTATGAGTCATATGCAAGACGTCATTTTAGAAAAGACTTTTTCACTAATCAATAAATAGATTCAAATCTATTTGAATCTAGAATCAAACTTTCTGTTTGATTCTAATAGAATCAATAGAATAGCACTAGTTCGTATGTGACGTCTTGCATATGGTTCTAGAATTCTAATATATTGATTCTAGACCAGCTAGAATCAATAGTAGATAGAGCAGTGAAAGTTTGATACTAGCTAGTCTATTGATTCTAGCTAGTCTATCTACTATTTCTATGAGTCATATGCAAGACGTCATTTTAGAAAAGACTTTTTCACTATTCAATAAATAGATTCGAATCTATTTGAATCTAGAATCAAACTTTCTGTTTGATTCTAATAGAATCAATAGAATAGCACTAGTTCGTATGTGACGTCTTGCATATGGTTCTAGAATTCTAATCTATTGATTCTAGCTAGTCTATCTACTATTTCTATGAGTCATATCTACTATTTCTATGAGTCATATGCAAGACGTCATTTTAGAAAAGACTTTTTCACTATTCAAAAAATAGATTCAAATCTATTTGAATCTAGAATCAAACTTTCTGTTTGATTCTAATAGAATCAATAGAATAGCACTAGTTCGTATGTGACGTCTTGCATATGGTTCTAGAATTCTAATCTATTGATTCTAGACCAGCTAGAATCAATAGTAGATAGAGCAGTGAAAGTTTGATTCTAGCTAGTCTATCTACTATTTCTATAAGTCATATGCAAGACGTCATTTTAGAAAAGACTTTTTCACTATTCAATAAATAGATTCAAATCTATTTGAATCTAGAATCAAACTTTCTGTTTGATTCTAATAGAATCAATAGAATAGCACTAGTTCGTATGTGACGTCTTGCATATGGTTCTAGAATTCTAATCTATTGATTCTAGCTAGTCTATCTACTATTTCTATGAGTCATATGCAAGACGTCATTTTAGAAAAGACTTTTTCACTATTCAATAAATAGATTAAATTCTATTTGAATCTAGAATCAAACTTTCTGTTTGATTCTAATAGAATCAATAGAATAGCACTAGTTCGTATGTGACATCTTGCATATGGTTCTAGAATTCTAATCTATTGATTCTAGACCAGCTAGAATCAATAGTAGATAGAACAGTGAAAGTTTGATTCTAGCTAGTCTATCTACTATTTCTATGAGTTATATGCAAGACGTCATTTTAGAAAAGACTTTTTCACTATTCAATAAATAGATTCAAATCTATTTGAATGTAGAATCAAACTTTCTGTTTGATTCTAATACAATCAATAGAATAGCACTAGTTCGTATGTGACGTCTTGCAAATGGTTCTAGAATTCTAATCTATTGATTCTAGACCAGCTGGAATCAATAGTAGATAGAACAGTGAAAGTTTGATTCTAGCTAGTCTATCTACTATTTCTATGAGTCATATGCAAGACGTCATTTTAGAAAAGACTTTTTCACTATTCAATAAATAGATTCAAATCTATTTGAATCTAGAATCAAACTTTCTGTTTGATTCTAATAGAATCAATAGAATAGCACTAGTTCGTATGTGACGTCTTGCATATGGTTCTAGAATTCTAATCTATTGATTCTAGCTAGTCTATCTACTATTTCTATGAGTCATATGCAAGACGTCATTTTAGAAAAGACTTTTTCACTATTCAATAAATAGATTCAAATCTATTTGAATCTAGAATCAAACTTTCTGTTTGATTCTAATAGAATCAATAGAATAGCACTAGTTCGTATGTGACGTCTTGCATATGGTTCTAGAATTCTAATCTATTGATTCTAGCTAGTCTATCTACTATTTCTATGAGTCATATGCAAGACGTCATTTTAGAAAAGACTTTTTCACTATTCAATAAATAGATTCAAATCTATTTGAATCTAGAATCAAACTTTCTGTTTGATTCTAATAGAATCAATAGAATAGCACTAGTTCGTATGTGACGTCTTGCATATGGTTCTAGAATTCTAATCTATTGATTCTAGACCAGCTAGAATCAATAGTAGATAGAACAGTGAAAGTTTGATTCTAGCTAGTCTATCTACTATTTCTATGAGTCATATGAAAGACGTCATTTTAGAAAAGACTTTTTCACTATTCAATAAATAGATTCAAATCTATTTGAATCTAGAATCAAACTTTCTGTTTGATTCTAATAGAATCAATAGAATAGCACTAGTTCGTATGTGACGTCTTGCATATGGTTCTAGAATTCTAATCTATTGATTCTAGACCAGCTAGAATCAATAGTAGATAGAACAGTGAAAGTTTGATTCTAGCTAATCTATTGATTCTAGCTAGTCTATCTACTATTTCTATGAGTCATATGCAAGACGTCATTTTAGAAAAGACTTTTTCACTATTCAATAAATAGATTCGAATCTATTTGAATCTAGAATCAAACTTTCTGTTTGATTCTAATAGAATCAATAGAATAGCACTAGTTCGTATGTGACGTCTTGCATATGGTTCTAGAATTCTAATCTATTGATTCTAGCTAGTCTATCTACTATTTCTATGAGTCATATGCAAGACGTCATTTTAGAAAAGACTTTTTCACTATTCAATAAATAGATTCAAATCTATTTGAATCTAGAATCAAAGTTTCTGTTTGATTCTAATAGAATCAATAGAATAGCACTAGTTCGTATGTGACGTCTTGCATATGGTTCTAGAATTCTAATCTATTGATTCTAGCTAGTCTATCTACTATTTCTATGAGTCATATGCAAGACGTCATTTTAGAAAAGACTTTTTCACTATTCAATAGATAGATTCAAATCTATTTGAATCTAGAATCAAACTTTCTGTTTGATTCTAATAGAATCAATAGAATAGCACTAGTTCGTATGTGACGTCTTGCATATGGTTCTAGAATTCTAATCTATTGATTCTAGACCAGCTAGAATCAATAGTAGATAGAACAGTGAAAGTTTGATTCTAGCTAGTCTATCTACTATTTCTATGAGTCATATGCAAGACGTCATTTTAGAAAAGACTTTTTCACTATTCAATAAATAGATTCAAATCTATTTGAATCTAGAATCAAACTTTCTGTTTGATTCTAATAGAATCAATAGAATAGCACTAGTTCGTATGTGCCGTCTTGCATATGGTTCTAGAATTCTAATCTATTGATTCTAGCTAGTCTATCTACTATTTCTATGAGTCATATGCAAGACGTCATTTTAGAAAAGACGTTTTCACTATTCAATAAATAGATTCGAATCTATTTGAATCTAGAATCAAACTTTCTGTTTGATTCTAATAGAATCAATAGAATAGCACTAGTTCGTATGTGACGTCTTGCATATGGTTCTAGAATTCTAATCTATTGATTCTAGCTAGTCTATCTACTATTTCTATGAGTCATATGCAAGACGTCATTTTAGAAAAGACTTTTTCACTATTCAATAGATAGATTCAAATCTATTTGAATCTAGAATCAAACTTTCTGTTTGATTCTAATAGAATCAATAGAATAGCACTAGTTCGTGTGTGACGTCTTGCATATGGTTCTAGAATTCTAATCTATTGATTCTAGACCAGCTAGAATCAATAGTAGATAGAAAAGTGAAAGTTTGATTCTAGCTAGTCTATCTACTATTTCTATGAGTCATATGCAAGACGTCATTTTAGAAAAGACTTTTTCACTATTCAATAAATAGATTCAAATCTATTTGAATCTAGAATCAAACTTTCTGTTTGATTCTAATAGAATCAATAGAATAGCACTAGTTCGTATTTGACGTCTTGCATATGGTTCTAGAATTCTAATCTATTGATTCTAGACCAGCTAGAATCAATAGTAGATAGAACAGTGAAAGTTTGATTCTAGCTAGTCTATCTACTATTTCTATGAGTCAAATGCAAGATGTCATTTTAGAAAAGACATTTTCACTATTCAATAAATAGATTCAAATCTATTTGAATCTAGAATCAAATTTTCTGTTTGATTCTAATAGAATCAATAGAATAGCACTAGTTCGTATGTGACGTCTTGCATATGGTTCTAGAATTCTAATCTATTGATTCTAGCTAGTCTATCTACTATTTCTATGGGTCATATGCAAGACGTCATTTTAGAAAAGACTTTTTCACTATTCAATAAATAGATTCAAATCTATTTGAATGTAGAATCAAACTTTCTGTTTGATTCTAATAGAATCAATAGAATAGCACTAGTTCGTATGTGACGTCTTGCATATGGTTCTAGAATTCTAATCTATTGATTCTAGACCAGCTAGAATCAATAGTAGATAGAACAGTGAAAGTTTGATTCTAGCTAGTCTATCTACTATTTCTATGAGTCATATGCAAGACGTCATTTTAGAAAAGACTTTTTCACTATTCAATAAATAGATTCAAATCTATTTGAATCTAGAATCAAACTTTCTGTTTGATTCTAATAGAATCAATAGAATAGCACTAGTTCGTATGTGACGTCTTGCATATGGTTCTAGAATTCTAATCTATTGATTCTAGCTAGTCTATCTACTATTTCTATGAGTCATATGCAAGACGTCATTTTAGAAAAGACTTTTTCACTATTCAATAAATAGATTCAAATCTATTTGAATCTAGAATCAAACTTTTTGTTTGATTCTAATAGAATCAATAGAATAGCACTAGTTCGTATGTGACGTCTTGCATATGGTTCTAGAATTCTAATCTATTGATTCTAGACCAGCTAGAATCAATAGTAGATAGAACAGTGAAAGTTTGTTTCTAGCTAGTCTATCTACTTTTTCTATGAGTCATATGCAAGACGTCATTTTAGAAAAGACTTTTTCACTATTCAATAAATAGATTCGAATCTATTTGAATCTAGAATCAAACTTTCTGTTTGATTCTAATAGAATCAATAGAATAGCACTAGTTCGTTTGTAACGTCTTGCATATGGTTCTAGAATTCTAATCTATTGATTCTAGCTAGTCTATCTACTATTTCTATGAGTCATATGCAAGACGTCATTTAGAAAAGACTTTTTCACTATTCAATAAATAGATTCAAATCTATTTGAATCTAGAATCAAACTTTCTGTTTGATTCTAATAGAATCAATAGAATAGCACTAGTTCGTATGTGACGTCTTGCATATGGTTCTAGAATTCTAATCTATTGATTCTAGCTAGTCTATCTACTATTTTTATGAGTCATATGCAAGACGTCATTTTAGAAAAGACTTTTTCACTATTCAATAGATAGATTCAAATCTATTTGAATCTAGAATCAAACTTTCTGTTTGATTCTAATAGAATCAATAGAATAGCACTAGTTCGTATGTGACGTCTTGCATATGGTTCTAGAATTCTAATCTATTGATTCTAGACCAGCTAGAATCAATAGTAGATAGAACAGTGAAAGTTTGATTCTAGCTAGTCTATCTACTATTTCTATGAGTCATATGCAAGAAGTCATTTTAGAAAAGACTTTTTCACTATTCAATAAATAGATTCAAATCTATTTGAATCTAGAATCAAACTTTCTGTTTGATTCTAATAGAATCAATAGAATAGCACTAGTTCGTATGTGACGTCTTGCATATGATTCTAGAATTCTAATCTATTGATTCTAGCTAGTCTATCTACTATTTCTATGAGTCATATGCAAGATGTCATTTTAGAAAAGACTTTTTCACTATTCAATAAATAGATTCAAATCTATTTGAATCTAGAATCAAACTTTCTGTTTGATTCTAATAGAATCAATAGAATAGCACTAGTTCGTATGTGACGTCTTGCATATGGTTCTAGAATTCTAATCTATTAATTCTAGACCAGCTAGAATCAATAGTAGATAGAACAGTGAAAGTTTGATTCTAGCTAGTCTATCTACTATTTCTATGAGTCATATGCAAGACGTCATTTTAGAAAAGACTTTTTCACTATTCAATAAATAGATTCAAATCTATTTGAATCTAGAATCAAACTTTCTGTTTGATTCTAATAGAATCAATAGAATAGCACTAGTTCGTATGTGTGTCTTGCATATGGTTCTAGAATTCTAATCTATTGATTCTAGCTAGTCTATCTACTATTTCTATGAGTCATATGCAAGACGTCATTTTAGAAAAGACTTTTTCACTATTCAATAAATAGATTCAAATCTATTTGAATCTAGAATCAAACTTTCTGTTTGATTCTAATAGAATCAATGGAATAGTACTAGTTCGTATGTGACGTCTTGCATATGGTTCTAGAATTCTAATCTATTGATTCTAGACCAGCTAGAATCAATAGTAGATAGAACAGTGAAAGTTTGATTCTAGCTAGTCTATCTACTATTTCTATGAGTCATATGCAAGACGTCATTTTAGAAAAGACTTTTTCACTATTCAATAAATAGATTCAAATCTATTTGAATCTAGAATCAAAATTTCTGTTTGATTCTAATAGAATCAATAGAATAGCACTAGTTCGTATGTGACGTCTTGCATATGGTTCTAGAATTCTAATCTATTGATTCTAGCTAGTCTATCTACTATTTCTATGAGTCATATGCAAGACGTCATTTTAGAAAAGACTTTTTCACTATTCAATAAATAGATTCAAATTTATTTGAATCTAGAATCAAACTTTCTGTTTGATTCTTATAGAATCAATAGAATAGCACTAGTTCGTATGTGACGTCTTGCAGATGGTTCTAGAATTCTAATCTATTGATTCTAGCTAGTCTATCTACTATTTCTATGAGTCATATGCAAGACGTCATTTTAGAAAAGACTTTTTCACTATTCAATAGATAGATTCAAATCTATTTGAATCTAGAATCAAACTTTCTGTTTGATTCTAATAGAATCAATAGAATAGCACTAGTTCGTATGTGACGTCTTGCATATGGTTCTAGAATTCTAATCTATTGATTCTAGACCAGCTAGAATCAATAGTAGATAGAACAGTGAAAGTTTGATTCTAGCTAGTCTATCTACTATTTCTATGAGTCATATGCAAGAAGTCATTTTAGAAAAGACTTTTTCACTATTCAATAAATAGATTCAAATCTATTTGAATCTAGAATCAAACTTTCTGTTTGATTCTAATAGAATCAATAGAATAGCACTAGTTCGTATGTGACGTCTTGCATATGGTTCTAGAATTCTAATCTATTGATTCTAGACCAGCTAGAATCAATAGTAGATAGAACAGTGAAAGTTTGTTTCTAGCTAGTCTATCTACTATTTCTATGAGTCATATGCAAGACGTCATTTTAGAAAAGACTTTTTCACTATTCAATAAATAGATTCAAATCTATTTGAATCAAGAATCAAACTTTCTGTTTGATTCTAATAGAATCAATAGAATAGCACTAGTTCGTATGTGACGTCTTGCATATGGTTCTAGAATTCTAATCTATTGATTCTAGACCAGCTAAAATCAATAGTAGATAGAACAGTGAAAGTTTGATTCTAGCTAGTCTATCTACTATTTCTATGAGTCATATGCAAGACGTCATTTTAGAAAAGACTTTTTCACTATTCAATAAATAGATTCAAATCTATTTGAATCCAGAATCAAACTTTCTGTTTGATTCTAATAGAATCAATAGAATAGCACTAGTTCGTATGTGACGTCTTGCATATGGTTCTAGAATTCTAATCTATTGATTCTAGCTAGTCTATCTACTATTTCTATGAGTCATATGCAAGACGTCAGTTTAGAAAAGACTTTTTCACTATTCAATAAATAGATTCAAATCTATTTGAATCTAGAATCAAACTTTCTGTTTGATTCTAATAGAATCAATAGAATAGCACTAGTTCGTATGTGACGTCTTGCATATGGTTCTAGAATTCTAATCTATTGATTCTAGACCAGCTAGAATCAATAGTAGATAGAACAGTGAAAGTTTGATTCTAGATGGTCTATCTACTATTTCTATGAGTCATATGCAAGACGTCATTTTAGAAAAGAATTTTTCACTATTCAATAAATAGATTCAAATCTATTTGAATCTAGAATCAAACTTTCTGTTTGATTCTAATAGAATCAATAGAATAGCACTCGTTCGTATGTGACGTCTTGCATATGGTTCTAGAATTCTAATCTATTGATTCTAGCTAGTCTATCTACTATTTCTATGAGTCATATGCAAGACGTCATTTTAGAAAAGACTTTTTCACTATTCAATAAATAGATTCAAATCTATTTGAATCTAGAATCAAACTTTCTGTTTGATTCTAATAGAATCAATGGAATAGCACTAGTTCGTATGTGACGTCTTGCATATGGTTCTAGAATTCTAATCTATTGATTCTAGACCAGCTAGAATCAATAGTAGATAGAACAGTGAAAGTTTGATTCTAGCTAGTCTATCTACTATTTCTATGAGTCATATGCAAGACGTCATTTTAGAAAAAAATTTTTCACTATTCAATAAATAGATTCAAATCTATTTGAATCTAAAATCAAACTTTCTGTTTGATTCTAATAGAATCAATAGAATAGCACTAGTTCGTATGTGACGTCTTGCATATGGTTCTAGAATTCTAATCTATTGATTCTAGCTAGTCTATCTACTATTTCTATGAGTCATATGCAAGACGTAATTTTAGAAAAGACTTTTTCACTATTCAATAAATAGATTCAAATCTATTTGAATCTAGAATCAAACTTTCTGTTTGATTCTAATAGAATCAATAGAATAGCACTAGTTCGTATGTGACGTCTTGCATATGGTTCTAGAATTCTAATCTATTGATTCTAGACCAGCTAGAATCAATAGTAGATAGAACAGTGAAAGTTTGATTCTAGCTGGTCTATCTACTATTTCTATGAGTCATATGCAAGACGTCATTTTAGAAAAGAATTTTTCACTATTCAATAAATAGATTCAAATCTATTTGAATCTAGAATCAAACTTTCTGTTTGATTTAAATAGAATCAATAGAATAGCACTCGTTCGTATGTGACGTCTTGCATATGGTTCTAGAATTCTAATCTATTGATTCTAGCTAGTCTATCTACTTTTTCTATGAGTCATATGCAAGACGTCATTTTAGAAAAGACTTTTTCACTATTCAATAAATAGATTCAAATCTATTTGAATCTAGAATCAAACTTTCTGTTTGATTCTAATAGAATCAATGGAATAGCACTAGTTCGTATGTGACGTCTTGCATATGGTTCTAGAATTCTAATCTATTGATTCTAGCTAGTCTATCTACTATTTCTATGAGTCATATGCAAGACGTCATTTTAGAAAAGACTTTTTCACTATTCAATAAATAGATTCAAATCTATTTGAATCTAGAATAAAACTTTCTGTTTGATTCTAATAGAATCAATAGAATAGCACTAGTTCGTATGTGACGTCTTGCATATGGTTCTAGAATTCTAATCTATTGATTCTAGACCAGCTAGAATCAATAGTAGATAGAACAGTGAAAGTTTGATTCTAGCTAGTCTATCTACTATTTCTATGAGTCATATGCAAGACTAGATTCAAAATCTATTTGAATCTAGAATCAAACTTTCTGTTTGATTCTAATAGAATCAATAGAATAGCACTAGTTTGTATGTTACGTCTTGCATATGGTTCTAGAATTCTAATCTATTGATTCTAGCTAGTCTATCTACTATTTCTATGAGTCATATGCAAGACGTCATTTTAGAAAAGACTTTTTCATTATTCAATAAATAGATTCAAATCTATTTGAATCTAGAATCAAACTTTCTGTTTGATTCTAATAGAATCAATAGAATAGCACTAGTTCGTATGTGACGTCTTGCATATGGTTCTAGAATTCTAATCTATTGATTCTAGACCAGCTAGAATCAATAGTAGATAGAACAGTGAAAGTTTGATTCTAGCTAGTCTATCTACTATTTCTATGAGTCATATGCAAGACGTCGTTTTAGAAAAGACTTTTTCACTATTCAATAAATAGATTCAAATCTATTTGAATCTAGAATCAAACTTTCTGTTTGATTCTAATAGAATCAATAGAATAGCACTAGTTCGTATGTGACGTCTTGCATATGGCTCTAGAATTCTAATCTATTGATTCTAGCTAGTCTATCTACTATTTCTATGAGTCATATGCAAGACGTCATTTTAGAAAAGACTTTTTCACTATTCAATAAATAGATTCAAATCTATTTGAATCTAGAATCAAACTTTCTGTTTGATTCTAATAGAATCAATAGAATAGCACTAGTTCGTATGTGACGTCTTGCATATGGCTCTAGAATTCTAATCTATTGATTCTAGCTAGTCTATCTACTATTTCTATGAGTCATATGCAAGACGTCATTTTAGGAAAGACTTTTTCACTATTCAATAAATAGATTCAAATCTATTTGAATCTAGAATCAAACTTTCTGTTTGATTCTAATAGAATCAATAGAATAGCACTAGTTCGTATGTGACGTCTTGCATATGGTTCTAGAATTCTAATCTATTGATTCTAGACCAGCTAGAATCCATAGTAGATAGAACAGTGAAAGTTTGATTCTATCTAGTCTATCTACTATTTCTATGAGTCATATGCAAGACGTCATTTTAGAAAAGACTTTTTCACTATTCAATAAATAGATTCAAATCTATTTGAATCTAGAATCAAATTTTCTGTTTGATTCTAATAGAATCAATAGATTAACACTAGTTCGTATGTGACGTCTTGCATATGGTTCTAGAATTCTAATCTATTGATTCTAGACCAGCTAAAATCAATAGTAGATAGAACAGTGAAAGTATGATTCTAGCTAGTCTATCTACTATTTCTATGAGTCATATGCAAGACGTCATTTTAGAAAAGACTTTTTCACTATTCAATAAATAGATTCAAATCTATTTGAATCCAGAATCAAACTTTCTGTTTGATTCTAATAGAATCAATAGAATAGCACTAGTTCGTATGTGACGTCTTGCATATGGTTCTAGAATTCTAATCTATTGATTCTAGCTAGTCTATCTACTATTTCTATGAGTCATATGCAAGACGTCATTTTAGAAAAGACTTTTTCACTATTCAATAAATAGATTCAAATCTATTTGAATCTAGAATCAAACTTTCTGTTTGATTCTAATAGAATCAATGGAATAGCACTAGTTCGTATGTGACGTCTTGCATATGGTTCTAGAATTCTAATCTATTGATTCTAGACCAGCTAGAATCAATAGTAGATAGGACAGTGAAAGTTTGATTCTAGCTAGTCTATCTACTATTTCTATGAGTCATATGCAAGACGTCATTTTAGAAAAGAATTTTTCACTATTCAATAAATAGATTCAAATCTATTTGAATCTAAAATCAAACTTTCTGTTTGATTCTAATAGAATCAATAGAATAGCACTAGTTCGTATGTGAAGTCTTGCATATGGTTCTAGAATTCTAATCTATTGATTCTAGCTAGTCTATCTACTATTTCTATGAGTCATATGCAAGACGTCATTTTAGAAAAGACTTTTTCACTATTCAATAAATAGATTCAAATCTATTTGAATCTAGAATCAAACTTTCTGTTTGATTCTAATAGAATCAATAGAATAGCACTAGTTCGTATGTGACGTCTTGCATATGGTTCTAGAATTCTAATCTATTGATTCTAGACCAGCTAGAATCAATAGTAGATAGAACAGTGAAAGTTTGATTCTAGCTGGTCTATCTACTATTTCTATGAGTCATATGCAAGACGTCATTTTAGAAAAGAATTTTTCACTATTCAATAAATAGATTCAAATCTATTTGAATCTAGAATCAAACTTTCTGTTTGATTCTAATAGAATCAAAAGAATAGCACTCGTTCGTATGTGACGTCTTGCATATGGTTCTAAAATTCTAATCTATTGATTCTAGCTAGTCTATCTACTATTTCTATGAGTCATATGCAAGACGTCATTTTAGAAAAGACTTTTTCACTATTCAATAAATAGATTCAAATCTATTTGAATCTAGAATCAAACTTTCTGTTTGATTCTAATAGAATCAATGGAATAGCACTAGTTCGTATGTGACGTCTTGCATATGGTTCTAGAATTCTAATCTATTGATTCTAGCTAGTCTATCTACTATTTCTATGAGTCATATGCAAGACGTCATTTTAGAAAAGACTTTTTCACTATTCAATAAATAGATTCAAATCTATTTGAATCTAGAATAAAACTTTCTGTTTGATTCTAATAGAATCAATAGAATAGCACTAGTTCGTATGTGACGTCTTGCATATGGTTCTAGAATTCTAATCTATTGATTCTAGACCAGCTAGAATCAATAGTAGATAGAACAGTGAAAGTTTGATTCTAGCTAGTCTATCTACTATTTCTATGAGTCATATGCAAGACTAGATTCAAAATCTATTTGAATCTAGAATCAAACTTTCTGTTTGATTCTAATAGAATCAATAGAATAGCACTAGTTTGTATGTTACGTCTTGCATATGGTTCTAGAATTCTAATCTATTGATTCTAGCTAGTCTATCTACTATTTCTATGAGTCATATGCAAGACTTCATTTTAGAAAATACTTTTTCACTATTCAATAAATAGATTCAAATCTATTTGAATCTAGAATCAAACTTTCTGTTTGATTCTAATAGAATCAATAGAATAGCACTAGTTCGTATGTGACGTCTTGCATATGGTTCTAGAATTCTAATCTATTGATTCTAGCTAGTCTATCTACTATTTCTATGAGTCATATGCAAGACGTCATTTTAGAAAAGACTTTTTCACTATTCAATAAATAGATTCAAATCTATTTGAATCTAGAATCAAACTTTCTGTTTGATTCTAATAGAATCAATAGAATAGCACTAGTTCGTATGTGACGTCTTGCATATGGTTCTAGAATTCTAATCTATTGATTCTAGACCAGCTAGAATCAATAGTAGATAGAACAGTGAAAGTTTGATTCTAGCTAGTCTATCTACTATTTCTATGAGTCATATGCAAGACGTCATTTTAGAAAAGACTTTTTCACTATTCAATAAATAGATTCAAATCTATTTGAATCTAGAATCAAACTTTCTGTTTGATTCTAATAGAATCAATAGAATAGCACTAGTTCGTATGTGACGTCTTGCATATGGTTCTAAGGTTAGGAATAAGTGAAGATGAACAGGTGACCTTAGGTAACGAAAAGATTGATCAGGTTGGGAGCTTCAGTTACCTTGGTAGTATTATTAGTAAAGATGGTGGGAGCAGTGAAGATGTTAAAAGTAGAATAGCTAAAGCTCAGGGTGTTTTTTCACAGTTAAAAAAAGTTTGGAAGAATAGAAAGATAAGCCTACTAACCAAGATTAGAATATTGGAAGCTACAGTGATGACAGTGGTCAAATATGGCTCTGAAGCATGGACACTCCGAAAAGCAGATGAAAATTTACTAGATGTTTTCCAGAGAAATTGCCTACGGATTGTTCTGGGTACCCGGCTGACTGACCGTATTTCAAACAGTAGGTTGTACGAAAAGTGTGGTTCAATCCCGCTTTCTGGGGCTATAATGAAAGAAAGGTTGAGATGGCTAGGCCACGTTCTACGGATGAAGGATGACAGATTACCGAAGATTGTCCTTTTTGGCCAACCGTCTGGGGCTACACGGAAAGCAGGTCGTCCTTGTCTGGGTTGGGAGGATGTCATAAATAAGGATTTAAAGGAAATGGGAACTTCCTGGGAGGGTGTAAAGAGGGAGGCTTTAAATAGATTAGGTTGGAGGAGGAGCGTGCGTAGCTGTGTTGGCCTCAGGCGGCTTGGTGCTGCAGTGAGTTATTAGTAGTAGTAGTAGTAGTAGATTCTAGCTAGTCTATCTACTATTTCTATGAGTCATATGCAAGACGTCATTTTAGGAAAGACTTTTTCACTATTCAATAAATAGATTCAAATCTATTTGAATCTAGAATCAAACTTTCTGTTTGATTCTAATAGAATCAATAGAATAGCACTAGTTCGTATGTGACGTCTTGCATATGGTTATAGAATTCTAATCTATTGATTCTAGACCAGCTAGAATCCATAGTAGATAGAACAGTGAAAGTTTGATTCTATCTAGTCTATCTACTATTTCTATGAGTCATATGCAAGACGTCATTTTAGAAAAGACTTTTTCACTATTCAATAAATAGATTCAAATCTATTTGAATCTAGAATCAAATTTTCTGTTTGATTCTAATAGAATCAATAGAATAACACTAGTTCGTATGTGATGTCTTGCATATGGTTCTAGAATTCTAATCTATTGATTCTAGCTAGTCTATCTACTATTTCTATGAGTCATATGCAAGACGTCATTTTAGAAAAGACTTTTTCACTATTCAATAAATAGATTCAAATCTATTTGAATCTAGAATCAAACTTTCTGTTTGATTCTAATAGAATCAATAGAATAGCACTAGTTCGTATGTGACGTCTTGCATATGGTTCTAGAATTCTAATCTATTGATTCTAGACCAGCAATAGCTATTCTATTGATTCTATTAGAATCAAACAGAAAGTTTGATTCTAGATTCAAATAGATTTGAATCTATTTATTGAATAGTGAAAAAGTCTTTTCTAAAATGACGTCTTGCATATGACTCATAGAAATAGTAGATAGACTAGCTAGAATCAAACTTTCACTGTAGATAGAACAGTGAAAGTTTGATTCTAGCTAGTCTCTCTACTATTTCTATGAGTCATATGCAAGACGTCATTTTAGAAAAGACTTTTTCACTATTCAATAAATAGATTCAAATCTATTTGAATCTAGAATCAAACTTTCTGTTTGATTCTAATAGAATCAATAGAATAGCACTAGTTCGTATGTGACGTCTTGCATATGGTTCTAAAATTCTAATCTATTGATTCTAGACCAGCTAGAATCAATAGTAGATAGAACAGTGAAAGTTTGATTCTAGCTAGTCTATCTACTATTTCTATGAGTCATATGCAAGACGTCATTTTACAAAAAGACTTTTTCACTATTCAATAAATAGATTCAAATCTATTTGAATCTAGAATCAAACTTTCTGTTTGATTCTAATAGAATCAATAGAATAGCACTAGTTCGTATGTGACGTCTTGCATATGGTTCTAGAATTCTAATCTATTGATTCTAGCTAGTCTATCTACTATTTCTATGAGTCATATGCAAGACGTCATTTTAGAAAAGACTTTTTCACTATTCAATAAATAGATTCAAATCTATTTGAATCTAGAATCAAACTTTCTTTTTGATTCTAATAGAATCAATAGAATAGCACTAGTTCGTATGTGACGTCTTGCATATGGTTCTAGAATTCTAATCTATTGATTCTAGACCAGCTAGAATCAATAGTAGATAGAACAGTGAAAGTTTGATTCTAGCTAGTCTATCCACTATTTCTATGAGTCATATGCAAGACGTCATTTTAGAAAAGACTTTTTCACTATTCAATAAATAGATTCAAATCTATTTGAATCTAGAATCAAACTTTCTGTTTGATTCTAATAGAATCAATAGAATAGCACTAGTTCGTATGTGACGTCTTGCATATGGTTCTAGAATTCTAATCTATTGATTCTAGCTAGTCTATTTACTATTTCTATGAGTCATATGCAAGACGTAATTTTAGAAAAGACTTTTTCACTATTCAATAAATAGATTCAAATCTATTTGAATCTAGAATCAAACTTTCTGTTTGATTCTAATAGAATCAATGGAATAGCACTAGTTCGTATGTGACGTCTTGCATATGGTTCTAGAATTCTAATCTATTGATTCTAGACCAGCTAGAATCAATAGTAGATAGAACAGTGAAAGTTTGATTCTAGCTAGTCTATCTACTATTTCTATGAGTCATATTTAAGACGTCATTTTAGAAAAGACTTTTTCACTATTCAATAAATAGATTCAAATCTATTTGAATCTAGAATCAAACTTTCTGTTTGATTCTAATAGAATCAATAGAATAGCACTAGTTCGTATGTGACGTCTTGCATATGGTTCTAGAATTCTAATCTATTGATTCTAGCTAGTCTATCTACTATTTCTATGAGTCATATGCAAGACGTCATTTTAGAAAATACTTTTTCACTATTCAATAAATAGATTCAAATCTATTTGAATCTAGAATAAAAACTTTCTGTTTGATTCTAATAGAATCAATAGAATAGCACTAGTTCGTATGTGACGTCTTGCATATGGTTCTAAAATTCTAATCATTTGATTCTAGACCAGCTAGAATCAATAGTAGATAGAACAGTGAAAGTTTGATTCTAGCTAGTCTATCTACTATTTCTATGAGTCATATGCAAGACGTCATTTTAGAATAGACTTTTTCACTATTCAATAAATAGATTCAAATCTATTTGAATCTAGAATCAAACTTTCTGTTTGATTCTAATAGAATCAATAGAATAGCACTAGTTCGTTTGTGACGTCTTGCATATGGTTCTAGAATTCTAATCTATTGATTCTAGCTAGTCTATCTACTATTTCTATGAGTCATACGCAAGACTTCATTTTAGAAAAGACTTTTTCATTATTCAATAAATAGATTCAAATCTATTTGAATCTAGAATCAAACTTTCTGTTTGATTCTTATAGAATCAATAGAATAGCACTAGTTCGTATGTGACGTCTTGCATATGGTTCTAGAATTCTAATCTATTGATTCTAGACCAGCTAGAATCAATAGTAGATAGAACAGTGAAAGTTTGATTCTAGCTAGTCTATCTACTATTTTTATGAGTCATATGCAAGACGTCATTTTAGAAAAGACTTTTTCACTATTCAATAAATAGATTCAAATCTATTTGAATCTAGAATCAAACTTTCTGTTTGATTCTAATAGAATCAATAGAATAGCACTAGTTCGTATGTGACGTCTTGCATATGGTTCTAGAATTCTAATCTATTGATTCTAGCTAGTCTATCTACTATTTCTATGAGTCATATGCAAGACGTCATTTTAGAAAAGACTTTTTCACTATTCAATAAATAGATTCAAATCTATTTGAATCTAGAATCAAACTTTCTGTTTGATTCTAATAGAATAAATAGAATAGCACTAGTTCGTATGTGACGTCTTGCATATGGTTCTAGAATTCTAATCTATTGATTCTAGCTAGTCTATCTACTATTTCTATGAGTCATATGCAAGACTTCATTTTAGAAAAGACTTTTTCATTATTCAATAAATAGATTCAAATCTATTTGAATCTAGAATCAAACTTTCTGTTTGATTCTTATAGAATCAATAGAATAGCACTAGTTCGTATGTGACGTCTTGCATATGGTTCTAGAATTCTAATCTATTGATTCTAGACCAGCTAGAATCAATAGTAGATAGAACAGTGAAAGTTTGATTCTAGCTAGTCTATCTACTATTTCTATGAGTCATATGCAAGACGTCATTTTAGAAAAGACTTTTTCACCTTTTTCACTATTCAATAAATAGATTCAAATCTATTTGAATCTAGAATCAAACTTTCTGTTTGATTCTAATAGAATCAATAGAATAGCACTAGTTCGTATGTGACGTCTTGCATATGGTTCTAGAATTCTAATCTATTGATTCTAGCTAGTCTATCTACTATTTCTATGAGTCATATGCAAGACGTCATTTTAGAAAAGACTTTTTCACTATTCAATAAATAGATTCAAATCTATTTGAATCTAGAATCAAACTTTCTGTTTGATTCTAATAGAATCAATAGAATAGCACTAGTTCGTATGTGACGTCTTGCATATGGTTCTAGAATTCTAATCTATTGATTCAAGACCAGCTAGAATCAATAGTAGATAGAACAGTGAAAGTTTGATTCTAGCTAGTCTATCTACTATTTCTATGAGTCATATGCAAGACGTCATTTTAGAAAAGACTTTTTCACTATTCAATAAATAGATTCAAATCTATTTGAATCTAGAATCAAACTTTCTGTTTGATTCTAATAGAATCAATAGAATAGCACTAGTTTGTATGTGACGTCTCGCATATGGTTCTAGAATTCTAATCTATTGATTCTAGCTAGTCTATCTACTATTTCTATGAGTCATATGCAAGACGTCATTTTAGAAAAGACTTTTTCACTATTCAATAAATAGATTCAAATCTATTTGAATCTAGAATCAAACTTTCTGTTTGATTCTAATAGAATCAATAGAATAGAACTAGTTCGTATGTGACGTCTTGCATATGGTTCTAGAATTCTAATCTATTGATTCTAGACCAGCAAGAATCAATAGTAGATAGAACAGTGAAAGTTTGATTCTAGCTAGTCTATCTACTATTTCTATGAGTCATATGCAAGACGTCATTTTAGAAAAGACTTTTTCACTATTCAATAAATAGATTCAAATCTATTTGAATCTAGAATCAAACTTTCTGTTTGATTCTAATAGAATCAATAGAATAGCACTAGTTCGTATGTGACGTCTTGCATATGGTTCTAGAATTCTAATCTATTGATTCTAGCTAGTCTATCTACTATTTCTATGAGTCATATGCAAGACGTCATTTTAGAAAAGACTTTTTCACTATTCAATAAATAGATTCAAATCTATTTGAATCTAGAATCAAACTTTCTGTTTCATTCTAATAGAATCAATAGAATAGCACTAGTTCGTAAGTGACGTCTTGCATATGGTTCTAGAATTCTAATCTATTGATTCTAGACCAGCTAGAATCAATAGTAGATAGAACAGTGAAAGTTTGATTCTAGCTAGTCTATCTACTATTTCTATGAGTCATATGCAAGATGTCATTTTAGAAAAGACTTTTTCACTATTCAATAAATAGATTCAAATCTATTTGAATCTAGAATCAAACTTTCTGTTTGATTCTAATAGAATCAATAGAATAGCACTAGTTCGTATGTGATATCTTGCATATGGTTCTAGAATTCTAATCT
>NW_027063935.1:0-29437 GCF_032884065.1 Artemia franciscana
TATCTTCACTTTTTCAACATACGTAGCTAATACCCTCGCGAAACTAAAACTTTTGAAATAGGAAAAGAGCCTCTAATCACATTCTTTACCATGTGCAATCATAAAATAGTCTAATATCTTCATTTTTTCAACATACGTAGCTATTACGCTCGAAAACTAAAACTTTTGAAATAGGAAAAGAGCCTTTAATCACATTCTTTACCATGTGCAGTCATTAAATAGTCTAATATCTTCATTTTTTTCAACCTACGTAGCTATTACCCTCGAAAACTAAAACTTTTGACATAGGAAAAGAGCCTTTAATCACATTCTTTACCATGTGCAATCATAAAATAGTCTAATATCTTCATTTTTTCAACATACGTAGCTATTACCCTCGAAAACTAAATTTTGAAATAGGGAAAAGAGCCTTTAATCACATTCTTTACCATGTGCAAACATAAAATATTCTAATATCTTCATTTTTTCAACAGACATAGCTATTACTCTCGAAAACTAAAACTTTTGACATACGAAAAGAGCCTTTAATCACATTCTTTACCATTTGCAATCATAAGATAGTCTAATATCTTCATTTTTTCAACATAATAAGCTATTTCCCTCGGAAACTAAAACTTTTGACATAGGAAAAGAGCCTTTAATCACATTCTTTACATTTGCAATCATAAAATAGTCTAATATCTGAATTTTTTCAATATACGTAGCTATTAACCTCGAAAACTAAAACTTTGAAATAGGGAAAAGAGCCTTTAATCACATTCTTTACCATTTGCAATCATAAAATAGTCTAATATCTTCATTTTTTCAACATACGTAGCTATTACCCTCGAAAACTAAAACTTTTGACATAGGAAAAGAGCCTTTAATCACATTCTTTACCATTTGCAATCATAAAATAGTCTAATATCTTCATTTTTTCAACATACGTAGCTATTACACTCTAAAACTAAAACTTTTGACAAAGGAAAAGAGCCTTTAATCACATTCTTTACCATTTGCAATCATAAAATTGTCTAATATCTTCACTTTTTCAACATACGTAGCTAATACCCTCGCGAAACTAAAACTTTTGAAATAGGAAAAGAGCCTCTAATCACATTCTTTACCATGTGCAATCATAAAATAGTCTAATATCTTCATTTTTTTCAACATACGTAGCTATTACGCTCGAAAACTAAAACTTTTGAAATAGGAAAAGAGCCTTTAATCACATTCTTTACCATGTGCAGTCATTAAATAGTCTAATATCTTGATTTTTTCAACCTACGTAGCTATTACCCTCGAAAACTAAAAACTTTTGACATAGGAAAAGAGCCTTTAATCACATTCTTTTACCATTTGCAATCATAAAATAGTCTAATGTCTTCATTTTTTCAACATACGTAGCTATTACCCTCGAAAACTAAAACTTTTGACATAGGAAAAGAGCCTTTAATCATATTCTTTACCATTTGCAATCATAAAATAGTCTAATATCTCCATTTTTTCAACATACGTAGCTATTACCCTCGAAAACTAAAACCTTAGACATAAGAAAAGAGCCTTTAATCACATTCTTTACCATTTGCAATCATAAAATAGTCTAATATCTTCATTTTTTCAACATACGTAGCTATTACCCTCGAAAACTAAAACTTTTGACATAGGAAAAGAGCCTTTAATCACATTCTTTACCATTTGCAATCATAAAATAGTCTAATATCTTCATTTTTTCAACATACGTATCTATTACCCTCGAAAACTAAGACTTTTGACATAGGAAAAGAGCCTTTAAATCACATCTTTACCATTTGCAATCATAAAATAGCCTAATATCTTCATTTTTTCAACATACGTAGCTATTACCCTTGAAAACTAAAACTTTTGACATAGGAAAAGAGCCTTTAATCACATTCTTTACCATATGCAATCATAAAATTGTCTAATATCTTCATTTTTTCAACAGACATAGCTATTACCCTCGAAAACTAAAACTTTTGAAATAGGAAAAGAGCCTTTAATCACATTCTTTACCATTTTCAATCATAAAATAGTCTATTATCTTCATTTTTTCAACATACTTAGCTATTACCCTCGAAAACTAAAACTTTTGAAATAGGAAAAGAGCTTTTAATCACATTCTTTACCATGTGCAATCATAAAATAGTCTAATATCTTCATTTTTTCCGCAGACCTAGCTATTACCCTCGAAAACTAAAACTTTTGAATTAGAAAAGAGCCTTTAATCACATTCTTTACCATTTGCAATCATAAAATAGTCTAATATCTTCATTTTTTCAACATAAGTAGCTATTACCCTCGAAAACTAAAACTTTTGACATAGGAAAAGAGCCTTTAAGCACATTCTTTACCATGTGCAATCATAAAATAGTTCTAATATCTTCATTTTTCAAACATACGTAGCTATTACCCTCGAAAACTAAAACTTTTGACATAGGAAAAGAGCCTTTAATCACATTCTTTACCATGTGCAATCATAAAATAGTCTAATATCTTCATTTTTTCAACATACGTAGCTGTTACCCTCGAAAACTAAAACTTTTGACATAGAAAAGAGCCTTTAATCACATTCTTTACCATTTGCAATCATAAATAGTCTAATATCTTCTTTTTTCCAACATACGTAGCTATTACCCTCGAAAACTAAAACTTTTGAAATAGGAAAAGAGCCTTTATTCACATTCTTTACCATGGTGCAATCATAAAATAGTCTAATATCTTAATTTTTTCAACATACGTAGCTATTACCCTCGAAAAATAAAACTTTTGACATAGGAAAAGAGCCTTTAATCACATTCTTTACCATGTGCAATCATAAAATAGTCTAATATCTTTATTTTTTCAACATACGTAGCTATTACCCTCGAAAACTAAAACTTTTGAAATAGGAAAAGAGCCTTTAATCAATTTCTTTACCATTTGCAATCATAAAATAGTCTAGTATCTTCATTTTTTCAACATACGTAGCTATTACCCTCGAAAACTAAAACTTTTGACACAAGAAAAGAGCCTTTAATCACATTCTTTACCATTTGCAATCATAAAATAGTCTAATATCTTCATTTTTTTCAACATACGTAGCTATTACCCTCGAAAACTATAACTTTTGAAATAGGAAAAGAGCCTTTAATCACATTCTTTACCATGTGCAATCATAAAATAGTCTAATATCTTCATTTTTTCAACATACGTAGCTATTACCCTCGAAAACTAAAAATTTTGAAATAGGAAAAGAGCCTTTAATCACATTCTTTACCATGTGCAAACATAAAATAGTCTAATATCTTCATTTTTTCAACAGACATAGCTATTACCCTCGAAAAATAAAACTTTTGAAATAGGAAAAGAGACTTTAATCACATTCTTTACCATTTGCAATCATAAAATAGTCTAAAATAGTCTAATATCTTCATTTTTTCAACATACTTAGCTATTACCCTCGAAAACTAAAACCTTTGAAATAGGAAAAGAGCCTTTAATCACATTCTTTACCATGTGCAATCATAAAATAGTCTAATATCTTCATTTTTTCAACATACGTAGCTATTACCCTCGAAAACTAAAACTTTTGAAATAGGAAAAGAGTCTTTTATCACATTCTTTACCATTTGCAATCATTGGATAGTCTAATATCTTCATTTTTTCAACATACGTAGCTATTACTCTCGAAAACTAAAACTTTTGACATACGAAAAGAGCCTTTAATCACATTCTTTACCATTTGCAATCATAAGATAGTCTAATATCTTCATTTTTTCAACATAATAAGCTATTACCCTCGGAAACTAAAACTTTTGACATAGGAAAAGAGCCTTTAATCACATTCTTTACCATTTGCAATCATAAAATAGTCTAATATCTTAATTTTTTCAATATACGTAGCTATTACCCTCGAAAACTAAAACTTTTGAAATAGGAAAAGAGCCTTTAATCACATTCTGTACCATTTGCAATCATAAAATAGTCTAATATCTTCATTTTTTCAACATACGTAGCTATTACCCTCGAAAACTAAAACTTTTGACATAGGAAAAGAGCCTTTAATCACATTCTTTACCATTTGCAATCATAAAATTGTCTAATATCTTCATTTTTTCAACATACGTAGCTATTACCCTCGAAAACTAAAACTTTTGAAATAGAAAAAAGAGCCTTTAATCACATTCTTTACCATATACAATCATAAAATAGTCTAATATTTTCATTTTTTCAACATATGTAGCTATTACCCTCGAAAACTAAAACTTTTGAAATAGGAAAAGAGCCTTTAATCACATTCTTTACCATGTGCAATGATAAAATAGTCTAATATCTTCATTTTTTCAACATACGTAGCTATTACCCTCAACAACTAAAACTTTTGACATAGGAAAAGAGCCTTTAATCACATTCATTACCATTTGCAATCATAAAATAGTCTAATATCTTCATTTTTTCAACATACGTAGCTATTACCCTCGAAAACTAAAACTTTTGAAATAGGAAAAGAGCCTTTAATCACATTCTTTACCATTTGCAATCATAAAATAGTCTAATATCTTCATTTTTTCAACATACGTAGCTATTACCCTCGAAAAACTAAAACTTTTGACATAGGAAAAGAGCCTTTAATCACATTCTTTACCATTTGCAATTATAAAATAGTCTAATATCTTCATTTTTTCAACATACGTAGCTATTACCCTCGAAAACTAAAACTTTTGACATAGGAAAAGAGCCTTTAAGCACATTCTTTACCATGTGCAATCATCAAATAGTCTAATATCTTCATTTTTCCAACATACGTAGCTATTACCCTCGAAAACTAAAACTTTTGACATAAGAAAAGAGCCTTTAATCACATTTTTTACCATGTGCAATCATAAAATAGTCTAATATCTTCCTTTTTTCAACATACCTAGCTATTACCCTCGAAAACTAAAACTTTAGACATAGGAAAAGAGCCTTTAATCACATTCTTTACCATGTGCAATCATAAAATAGTCTAATATCTTCATTTTTTCAACATACGTAGCTATTACCCTCGAAAACTAAATTTTGAAATAGGAAAAGAGCCTTTAATCACATTCTTTACCATGTGCAAACATAAAATATTCTAATATCTTCATTTTTTCAACAGACATAGCTATTACTCTCGAAACTAAAACTTTTGACATACGAAAAGAGCCTTTAATCACATTCTTTACCATTTGCAATCATAAGATAGTCTAATATCTTCATTTTTTCAACATAATAAGCTATTTCCCTCGGAAACTAAAACTTTTGACATAGGAAAAGAGCCTTTAATCACATTCTTTACCATTTGCAATCATAAAATAGTCTAATATCTGAATTTTTTCAATATACGTAGCTATTACCCTCGAAAACTAAGACTTTTGAAATAGGAAAAGAGCCTTTAATCACATTCTTTACCATTTGCAATCATAAAATAGTCTAATATCTTCATTTTTTTCAACATACGTAGCTATTACCCTCGAAAACTAAAACTTTTGACATAGGAAAAGAGCCTTTAATCACATTCTTTACCATTTGCAATCATAAAATTGTCCAATATCTTCATTTTTTCAACATACGTAGCTATTACCCTCGAAAACTAAAACTTTTGAAATAGAAAAAAGAGTCTTTAATCACATTCTTTACATGTACAATCATAAAATAGTCTAATATCTTCATTTTTTCAACATACGTAGCTATTACCCTCGAAAACTGAAACTTTTGAAATAGGAAAGAGCCTTTAATCACATTCTTTACAATGTGCAATCATAAAATAGTCTAATATCTTCATTTTTTCAACATACGTAGCTATTACCCTCAACAACTAAAACTTTGACATAGGAAAAGAGCCTTTAATCACATTCTTTACCATTTGCAATCATAAAATAGTCTAATATCTTCATTTTTTCAACATACGTAGCTATTACCCTCGAAAACTAAAACTTTTGAAATAGGAAAAGAGCCTTTAATCACATTCTTTACCATTTGCAATCATAAAATAGTCTAATATCTTCATTTTTTTCAACATACGTAGCTATTACCCTCGAAAACTAAAACTTTTGACATAGGAAAAGAGCCTTTAATCACATTCTTTACCATTTGCAATCATAAAATAGTCTAATATCTTCATTTTTTCAACATGCGTAGCTATTACCCTCGAAAACTAAAACTTTTGACATATGAAAAGAGCCTTTAAGCACATTCTTTACCATGTGCAATCATAAAATAGTCTAATATCTTCATTTTTCCAACATACGTAGCTATTACCCTCGAAAACTAAAACTTTTGACATAGGAAAAGAGCCTTTAATCACATTTTTTACCATGTGCAATCATAAAATAGTCTAATATCTTCATTTTTTCAACATACGTAGCTATTACCCTCGAAAACTAAAACTTTAGACATAGGAAAAGAGCCTTTAATCACATTCTTTTACCATTTGCAATCATAAAATAGTCTAATATCTTCATTTTTTCAACATACGTAGCTATTACCCCCCCTCGAAAACTAAAACTTTTGAAATAGGAAAAGAGCCTTTAATCACATTCTTTACCATGTGCAATCATAAAATAGTCTAATATCTTCATTTTTTCAACATACGTAGCTATTACCCTCGAAAACTAAAACTTTTGAAATAGGAAAAGAGCCTTTAATCACATTCTTTACCATGTGCAATCATAAAATAGTCTAATATCTTCATTTTTTCAACATACGTAGCTATTACCCTCGAAAACTAAAACGTTTGACATAGGAAAAGAGCCTTTAATCACATTCTTTACCATATGCAATCATAAAATAGTCTAATATCTTCATTTTTTCAACATACGTAGCTATTACCCTCGAAAACTAAAACTTTTGAAATAGGAAAAGAGCCTTTAATCACATTCTTTACCATGTGCAATCATAAAATAGTCTAATATCTTCATTTTTTCAACATACGTAGCTATTACCCTCGAAAACTAAAACTTTTGACATAGGAAAAGAGCCTTTAATCACATTCTTTACCATGTGCAATCATAAAATAGTCTAATATCTTCATTTTTTCAACATACGTAGCTATTACCCTCGAAAACTAAAACTTTTGAAATAGGAAAAGAGCCTTTAATCACATTCTTTACCATGTGCAATCATAAAATAGTCTAATATCTTCATTTTTTCAACATACGTAGCTATTACCCTCGAAAACTAAAACTTTTGAAATAGGAAAAGAGCCTTTAATCACATTCTTTACCATGTGCAATCATAAAATAGTCTAATATCTTCATTTTTTCAACATACGTAGCTATTACCCTCGAAAACTAAAACTTTTGAAATAGGAAAAGAGGTTTTAATCACATTCTTTACCATATGCAATGATAACATAGTCTAATATCTTAATTTTTTCAACATACGTAGCTATTACCCTCGAAAACTAAAACTTTTGAAATAGGAAAAGAGCCTTTAATCACATTCTTTACCATGTGCAATCATAAAATAGTCTAATATCTTAATTTTTTCAACATACGTAGCTATTACCCTCGAAAACTAAAACTTTTGAAATAGGAAAAGAGCCTTTAATCACATTCTTTACCATGTGCAATCATAAAATAGTCTAATATCTTCATTTTTTCAACATACGTAGCTATTACCCTCGAAAACTAAAACTTTTGAAATAGGAAAAGAGCCTTTTATCACATTCTTTACCATTTGCAATCATAAAATAGAATAATATCTTCATTTTTTCAACATACGTAGCTATTACCCTCGAAAACTAAAACTTTTGACATAGGAAAAAAGCTTTAATCACATTCTTTGCCATTTGCAATCATTAAATAGTCTAATATCTTAATTTTTTCAATGTACGTAGCTATTACCCTCGAAAACTAAAACTTTTGAAATAGGAAAATAGCCTTTAATCACATTCTTTACCATGTGCAATCATAAAATAGTCTAATAGCTTCATTTTTTCAACATACGTAGCTATTACCCTCGAAAAATAAAACTTTTGACATAGGAAAAGAGCCTTTAATCACATTCTTTACCATGTGCAATCATAAAATAGTCTAATATCTTCATTTTTTCAACCTACGTAGCTATTACCCTCAAATATAACTTTTGAAATAGGAAAAGAGCCTTTAATCAATTTCTTTACCATTTGCAATCATAAAATAGTCTAGTATCTTCTTTTTTTCAACATACGTAGCTATTACCCTCGAAAACTAAAACTTTTGAAATAGGAAAATAGCCTTTAATCACATTCTTTACCATGTGCAATCATAAAATAGTCTAATATCTTCATTTTTTCTACATACGTAGCTATTACCCTCGAAAAATAAAACTTTTGACATAGGAAAAGAGCCTTTAATCACATTCTTTACCATGTGCAATCATAAAATAGTCTAATATCTTCATTTTTTCAACAGACATAGCTATTACCCTCGAAAACTAAAACTTTTGAAATAGGAAAAGAGACTTTAATCACATTCTTTACCATTTGCAATCATAAAATAGTCTAATATCTTCATTTTTTCAACATACTTAGCTATTACCCTCGAAAACTAAAACCTTTGAAATAGGAAAAGAGCCTTTAATCACATTCTTTACCATATGCAATCATAAAATAGTCTAATATCTTCATTTTTTCAACATACGTAGCTATTAGCCTCGAAAACTAAAACTTTTGAAATAGGAAAAGAGCCTTTAATCACATTCTTTACCATGTGCAATCATAAAATAGTCTAATATCTTCATTTTTTCAACATACGTAGCTATTACCCTCGAAAACTAAAACTTTTGAAATTGGAAAAGAGCCTTTATCACATTCTTTACCATTTGCAATCATAAAATAGTCTAATATCTTCATTTTTTCAACATACGTAGCTATTACCCTCGAAAACTAAAACTTTTGACATAGGAAAAGAGCCTTTAATCACATTCTTTACCATTTGCAATCATAAAATTCTAATATCTTCATTTTTTCAACATACGTAGCTATTACCCTCGAAAACTAAAACTTTTGACATAGGAAAAAAGCCTTTAATCACATTCTTTACCATTTGCAATCATAAAATAGTCTAATATCTTCATTTTTTCAATATACGTAGCTATTACCCTCGAAAACTAAAACTTTTGAAATAGGAAAAGAGCCTTTAATCACATTCTTTACCATGTGCAATCATAAAATAGTCTAATATCTTCATTTTTTCAACATACGTAGCTATTACCCTCGAAAACTAAAACTTTTGACATAGGAAAAGAGCCTTTAATCACATTCTTTACCATGTGCAATCATAAAATAGTCTAATATCTTCATTTTTTCAACATACGTAGCTATTACCCTCGAAAACTAAAACTTTTGACATAGGAAAAGAGCCTTTAATCACATTCTTTACCATTTGCAATCATAAAATAGTCTAATATCTTCATTTTTTCAACATACGTAGCTATTACCCTCGAAAACTAAAACTTTTGACATAGGAAAAGAGCCTTTAATCACATTCTTTACCATTGCAATCATAAAATAGTCTAATATCTTCATTTTTTCAACATACGTAGCTATTACCCTCGAAAACTAAAACTTTTGACATAGGAAAAGAGCCTTTAATCACATTCTTTACCATGTGCAATCATAAAATAGTCTAATATCTTCATTTTTTCAACATACGTAGCTATTACCCTCGAAAACTAAAACTTTTGAATAGGAAAAGAGCCTTTAATCACATTCTTTACCATGTGCAATCATAAAATAGTCTAATATCTTCATTTTTTCAACATACGTAGCTATTACCCTCGAAAACTAAAACTTTTGAAATAGGAAAAGAGCCTTTAATCACATTCTTTACCATTTGCAATCATAAAATAGTCTAATATCTTCATTTTTTCAACATACGTAGCTATTACCCTCGAAAACTAAAACTTTTGAATAGGAAAAGAGCCTTTAATCACATTCTTTACCATATGCAATCATAAAATAGTCTAATATCTTCATTTTTTCAACATACGTAGCTATTACCCTCGAAAACTAAAACTTTTGAAATAGGAAAAGAGCCTTTAATCACATTCTTTACCATGTGCAATCATAAAATAGTCTAATATCTTCATTTTTCAACATACGTAGCTATTACCCTCGAAAACTAAAACTTTTGAAATAGGAAAAGAGCCTTTAATCACATTCTTTACCATTGCAATCATAAAATAGTCTAATATCTTCATTTTTTCCAACATACGTAGCTATTACCCTCGAAAACTAAAACTTTTGAATAGGAAAAGAGCCTTTAATCACATTCGTTTACCATTTGCAATCATAAAATAGTCTAATATCTTCATTTTTTCAACATACGTAGCTATTACCCTCGAAAACTAAAACTTTTGAAATAGGAAAAGAGCCTTTAATCACATTCTTTACCATGTGCAATCATAAAATAGTCTAATATCTTCATTTTTTCAACATACGTAGCTATTACCCTCGAAAACTAAAACTTTTGACATAGGAAAAGAGCCTTTAATCACATTCTTTACCATTTGCAATCATAAAATAGTCTAATATCTTCATTTTTTCAACATACGTAGCTATTACCCTCGAAAACTAAAACTTTTGACATAGGAAAAGAGCCTTTAATCACATTCTTTACCATTGCAATCATAAAATAGTCTAATATCTTCATTTTTTCAACATACGTAGCTATTACCCTCGAAAACTAAAACTTTTGAAATAGGAAAAGAGCCTTTAATCACATTCTTTACCATTTGCAATCATAAAATAGTCTAATATCTTCATTTTTTCAACATACGTAGCTATTACCCTCGAAAACTAAAACTTTTGACAATAGGAAAAGAGCCTTTAATCACATTCTTTACCATTTGCAATCATAAAATAGTCTAATATCTTCATTTTTTCAACATACGTAGCTATTACCCTCGAAAACTAAAACTTTTGACATAGGAAAAGAGCCTTTAATCACATTCTTTACCATTTGCAATCATAAAATAGTCTAATATCTTCATTTTTTCAACATACGTAGCTATTACCCTCGAAAACTAAAACTTTTGAAATAGGAAAAGAGCCTTTAATCACATTCTTTACCATGCAATCATAAAATAGTCTAATATCTTCATTTTTTCAACATACGTAGCTATTACCCTCGAAAACTAAAACTTTTGAATAGGAAAAGAGCCTTTAATCACATTCTTTACCATGTGCAATCATAAAATAGTCTAATATCTTCATTTTTTCAACATACGTAGCTATTACCCTCGAAAACTAAAACTTTTGACATAGGAAAAGAGCCTTTAATCACATTCTTTACCATTTGCAATCATAAAATAGTCTAATATCTTCATTTTTTCAACATACGTAGCTATTACCCTCGAAAACTAAAACTTTTGACATAGGAAAAGAGCCTTTAATCACATTCTTTACCATTTGCAATCATAAAATAGTCTAATATCTTCATTTTTTCAACATACGTAGCTATTACCCTCGAAAACTAAAACTTTTGACATAGGAAAAGAGCCTTTAATCACATTCTTTACCATTTGCAATCATAAAATAGTCTAATATCTTCATTTTTTCAACATACGTAGCTATTACCCTCGAAAACTAAAACTTTTGACATAGGAAAAGAGCCTTTAATCACATTCTTTACCATGTGCAATCATAAAATAGTCTAATATCTTCATTTTTCAACATACGTAGCTATTACCCTCGAAAACTAAAACTTTTGACATAGGAAAAGAGCCTTTAATCACATTCTTTACCATGTGCAATCATAAAATAGTCTAATATCTTCATTTTTTCAACATACGTAGCTATTACCCTCGAAAACTAAAACTTTTGACATAGGAAAAGAGCCTTTAATCACATTCTTTACCATTTGCAATCATAAAATAGTCTAATATCTTCATTTTTTCAACATACGTAGCTATTACCCTCGAAAACTAAAACTTTTGACATAGGAAAAGAGCCTTTAATCACATTCTTTACCATGTGCAATCATAAAATAGTCTAATATCTTCATTTTTTCAACATACGTAGCTATTACCCTCGAAAACTAAAACTTTTGAAATAGGAAAAGAGCCTTTAATCACATTCTTTACCATGTGCAATCATAAAATAGTCTAATATCTTCATTTTTTCAACATACGTAGCTATTACCCTCGAAAACTAAAACTTTTGACATAGGAAAAGAGCCTTTAATCACATTCTTTACCATTTGCAATCATAAAATAGTCTAATATCTTCATTTTTTCAACATACGTAGCTATTACCCTCGAAAACTAAAACTTTTGAAATAGGAAAAGAGCCTTTAATCACATTCTTTACCATGTGCAATCATAAAATAGTCTAATATCTTCATTTTTTCAACATACGTAGCTATTACCCTCGAAAACTAAAACTTTTGACATAGGAAAAGAGCCTTTAATCACATTCTTTACCATGTGCAATCATAAAATAGTCTAATATCTTCATTTTTTCAACATACGTAGCTATTACCCTCGAAAACTAAAACTTTTGAAATAGGAAAAGAGCCTTTAATCACATTCTTTACCATGTGCAATCATAAAATAGTCTAATATCTTCATTTTTTCAACATACGTAGCTATTACCCTCGAAAACTAAAACTTTTGAAATAGGAAAAGAGCCTTTAATCACATTCTTTACCATGTGCAATCATAAAATAGTCTAATATCTTCATTTTTTCAACATACGTAGCTATTACCCTCGAAAACTAAAACTTTTGAAATAGGAAAAGAGCCTTTAATCACATTCTTTACCATTTGCAATCATAAAATAGTCTAATATCTTCATTTTTTCAACATACGTAGCTATTACCCTCGAAAACTAAAACTTTTGAAATAGGAAAAGAGCCTTTAATCACATTCTTTACCATGTGCAATCATAAAATAGTCTAATATCTTCATTTTTTCAACATACGTAGCTATTACCCTCGAAAACTAAAACTTTTGAAATAGGAAAAGAGCCTTTAATCACATTCTTTACCATGTGCAATCATAAAATAGTCTAATATCTTCATTTTTTCAACATACGTAGCTATTACCCTCGAAAACTAAAACTTTTGACATAGGAAAAGAGCCTTTAATCACATTCTTTACCATTTGCAATCATAAAATAGTCTAATATCTTCATTTTTTCAACATACGTAGCTATTACCCTCGAAAACTAAAACTTTTGAAATAGGAAAAGAGCCTTTAATCACATTCTTTACCATGTGCAATCATAAAATAGTCTAATATCTTCATTTTTTCAACATACGTAGCTATTACCCTCGAAAACTAAAACTTTTGACATAGGAAAAGAGCCTTTAATCACATTCTTTACCATGTGCAATCATAAAATAGTCTAATATCTTCATTTTTTCAACATACGTAGCTATTACCCTCGAAAACTAAAACTTTTGACATAGGAAAAGAGCCTTTAATCACATTCTTTACCATTTGCAATCATAAAATAGTCTAATATCTTCATTTTTTCAACATACGTAGCTATTACCCTCGAAAACTAAAACTTTTGAAATAGGAAAAGAGCCTTTAATCACATTCTTTACCATTGCAATCATAAAATAGTCTAATATCTTCATTTTTTCAACATACGTAGCTATTACCCTCGAAAACTAAAACTTTTGACATAGGAAAAGAGCCTTTAATCACATTCTTTACCATGTGCAATCATAAAATAGTCTAATATCTTCATTTTTTCAACATACGTAGCTATTACCCTCGAAAACTAAAACTTTTGACATAGGAAAAGAGCCTTTAATCACATTCTTTACCATTTGCAATCATAAAATAGTCTAATATCTTCATTTTTTCAACATACGTAGCTATTACCCTCGAAAACTAAAACTTTTGACATAGGAAAAGAGCCTTTAATCACATTCTTTACCATTGCAATCATAAAATAGTCTAATATCTTCATTTTTTCAACATACGTAGCTATTACCCTCGAAAACTAAAACTTTTGAAATAGGAAAAGAGCCTTTAATCACATTCTTTACCATGTGCAATCATAAAATAGTCTAATATCTTCATTTTTTCAACATACGTAGCTATTACCCTCGAAAACTAAAACTTTTGAAATAGGAAAAGAGCCTTTAATCACATTCTTTACCATTTGCAATCATAAAATAGTCTAATATCTTCATTTTTTCAACATACGTAGCTATTACCCTCGAAAACTAAAACTTTTGACATAGGAAAAGAGCCTTTAATCACATTCTTTACCATTTGCAATCATAAAATAGTCTAATATCTTCATTTTTTCAACATACGTAGCTATTACCCTCGAAAACTAAAACTTTTGACATAGGAAAAGAGCCTTTAATCACATTCTTTACCATGTTGCAATCATAAAATAGTCTAATATCTTCATTTTTTCAACATACGTAGCTATTACCCTCGAAAACTAAAACTTTTGACATAGGAAAAGAGCCTTTAATCACATTCTTTACCATGTGCAATCATAAAATAGTCTAATATCTTCATTTTTTCAACATACGTAGCTATTACCCTCGAAAACTAAAACTTTTGACATAGGAAAAGAGCCTTTAATCACATTCTTTACCATGTGCAATCATAAAATAGTCTAATATCTTCATTTTTTCAACATACGTAGCTATTACCCTCGAAAAAAACTTTTGAAATAGGAAAAGAGCCTTTAATCACATTCTTTACCATTTGCAATCATAAAATAGTCTAATATCTTCATTTTTTCAACATACGTAGCTATTACCCTCGAAAACTAAAACTTTTGACAAGGAAAAGAGCCTTTAATCACATTCTTTACCATGTGCAATCATAAAATAGTCTAATATCTTCATTTTTTCAACATACGTAGCTATTACCCTCGAAAACTAAAACTTTTGACATAGGAAAAGAGCCTTTAATCACATTCTTTACCATGTGCAATCATAAAATAGTCTAATATCTTCATTTTTTCAACATACGTAGCTATTACCCTCGAAAACTAAAACTTTTGACATAGGAAAAGAGCCTTTAATCACATTCTTTACCATTTGCAATCATAAAATAGTCTAATATCTTCATTTTTTCAACATACGTAGCTATTACCCTCGAAAACTAAAACTTTTGAATAGGAAAAGAGCCTTTAATCACATTCTTTACCATGTGCAATCATAAAATAGTCTAATATCTTCATTTTTCAACATACGTAGCTATTACCCTCGAAAACTAAAACTTTTGAAATAGGAAAAGAGCCTTTAATCACATTCTTTACCATTGCAATCATAAAATAGTCTAATATCTTCATTTTTTCAACATACGTAGCTATTACCCTCGAAAACTAAAACTTTTGACATAGGAAAAGAGCCTTTAATCACATTCTTTACCATGTGCAATCATAAAATAGTCTAATATCTTCATTTTTTCAACATACGTAGCTATTACCCTCGAAAACTAAAACTTTTGACATAGGAAAAGAGCCTTTAATCACATTCTTTACCATTTGCAATCATAAAATAGTCTAATATCTTCATTTTTTCCAACATACGTAGCTATTACCCTCGAAAACTAAAACTTTTGACATAGGAAAAGAGCCTTTAATCACATTCTTTACCATGTGCAATCATAAAATAGTCTAATATCTTCATTTTTCAACATACGTAGCTATTACCCTCGAAAACTAAAACTTTTGACATAGGAAAAGAGCCTTTAATCACATTCTTTACCATTTGCAATCATAAAATAGTCTAATATCTTCATTTTTTCAACATACGTAGCTATTACCCTCGAAAACTAAAACTTTTGACATAGGAAAAGAGCCTTTAATCACATTCTTTACCATTTGCAATCATAAAATAGTCTAATATCTTCATTTTTTCAACATACGTAGCTATTACCCTCGAAAACTAAAACTTTTGAATAGGAAAAGAGCCTTTAATCACATTCTTTACCATGTGCAATCATAAAATAGTCTAATATCTTCATTTTTTCAACATACGTAGCTATTACCCTCGAAAACTAAAACTTTTGACATAGGAAAAGAGCCTTTAATCACATTCTTTACCATTTGCAATCATAAAATAGTCTAATATCTTCATTTTTTCAACATACGTAGCTATTACCCTCGAAAACTAAAACTTTTGACATAGGAAAAGAGCCTTTAATCACATTCTTTACCATTTGCAATCATAAAATAGTCTAATATCTTCATTTTTTCAACATACGTAGCTATTACCCTCGAAAACTAAAACTTTTGAAATAGGAAAAGAGCCTTTAATCACATTCTTTACCATGTGCAATCATAAAATAGTCTAATATCTTCATTTTTTCAACATACGTAGCTATTACCCTCGAAAACTAAAACTTTTGACATAGGAAAAGAGCCTTTAATCACATTCTTTACCATTTGCAATCATAAAATAGTCTAATATCTTCATTTTTTCAACATACGTAGCTATTACCCTCGAAAACTAAAACTTTTGACATAGGAAAAGAGCCTTTAATCACATTCTTTACCATGTTGCAATCATAAAATAGTCTAATATCTTCATTTTTTCAACATACGTAGCTATTACCCTCGAAAACTAAAACTTTTGACATAGGAAAAGAGCCTTTAATCACATTCTTTACCATGTGCAATCATAAAATAGTCTAATATCTTCATTTTTTCAACATACGTAGCTATTACCCTCGAAAACTAAAACTTTTGACATAGGAAAAGAGCCTTTAATCACATTCTTTACCATTTGCAATCATAAAATAGTCTAATATCTTCATTTTTTCAACATACGTAGCTATTACCCTCGAAAACTAAAACTTTTGACATAGGAAAAGAGCCTTTAATCACATTCTTTACCATGTGCAATCATAAAATAGTCTAATATCTTCATTTTTTCAACATACGTAGCTATTACCCTCGAAAACTAAAACTTTTGACATAGGAAAAGAGCCTTTAATCACATTCTTTACCATTTGCAATCATAAAATAGTCTAATATCTTCATTTTTTCAACATACGTAGCTATTACCCTCGAAAACTAAAACTTTTGACATAGGAAAAGAGCCTTTAATCACATTCTTTACCATTTGCAATCATAAAATAGTCTAATATCTTCATTTTTTCAACATACGTAGCTATTACCCTCGAAAACTAAAACTTTTGACATAGGAAAAGAGCCTTTAATCACATTCTTTACCATGTGCAATCATAAAATAGTCTAATATCTTCATTTTTTCAACATACGTAGCTATTACCCTCGAAAACTAAAACTTTTGACATAGGAAAAGAGCCTTTAATCACATTCTTTACCATGTGCAATCATAAAATAGTCTAATATCTTCATTTTTTCAACATACGTAGCTATTACCCTCGAAAACTAAAACTTTTGACATAGGAAAAGAGCCTTTAATCACATTCTTTACCATTTGCAATCATAAAATAGTCTAATATCTTCATTTTTTCAACATACGTAGCTATTACCCTCGAAAACTAAAACTTTTGACATAGGAAAAGAGCCTTTAATCACATTCTTTACCATGTGCAATCATAAAATAGTCTAATATCTTCATTTTTTCAACATACGTAGCTATTACCCTCGAAAACTAAAACTTTTGAATAGGAAAAGAGCCTTTAATCACATTCTTTACCATTTGCAATCATAAAATAGTCTAATATCTTCATTTTTTCAACATACGTAGCTATTACCCTCGAAAACTAAAACTTTTGAAATAGGAAAAGAGCCTTTAATCACATTCTTTACCATTTGCAATCATAAAATAGTCTAATATCTTCATTTTTTCAACATACGTAGCTATTACCCTCGAAAACTAAAACTTTTGAAATAGGAAAAGAGCCTTTAATCACATTCTTTACCATTTGCAATCATAAAATAGTCTAATATCTTCATTTTTTCAACATACGTAGCTATTACCCTCGAAAACTAAAACTTTTGACAATAGGAAAAGAGCCTTTAATCACATTCTTTACCATGTGCAATCATAAAATAGTCTAATATCTTCATTTTTTCAACATACGTAGCTATTACCCTCGAAAACTAAAACTTTTGACATAGGAAAAGAGCCTTTAATCACATTCTTTACCATTTGCAATCATAAAATAGTCTAATATCTTCATTTTTTCAACATACGTAGCTATTACCCTCGAAAACTAAAACTTTTGATAGGAAAAGAGCCTTTAATCACATTCTTTACCATGTGCAATCATAAAATAGTCTAATATCTTCATTTTTTCAACATACGTAGCTATTACCCTCGAAAACTAAAACTTTTGACATAGGAAAAGAGCCTTTAATCACATTCTTTACCATTTGCAATCATAAAATAGTCTAATATCTTCATTTTTTCAACATACGTAGCTATTACCCTCGAAAACTAAAACTTTTGACATAGGAAAAGAGCCTTTAATCACATTCTTTACCATGTGCAATCATAAAATAGTCTAATATCTTCATTTTTTCCAACATACGTAGCTATTACCCTCGAAAACTAAAACTTTTGACATAGGAAAAGAGCCTTTAATCACATTCTTTACCATTTGCAATCATAAAATAGTCTAATATCTTCATTTTTTCAACATACGTAGCTATTACCCTCGAAAACTAAAACTTTTGACATAGGAAAAGAGCCTTTAATCACATTCTTTACCATTTGCAATCATAAAATAGTCTAATATCTTCATTTTTTCAACATACGTAGCTATTACCCTCGAAAACTAAAACTTTTGACATAGGAAAAGAGCCTTTAATCACATTCTTTACCATTTGCAATCATAAAATAGTCTAATATCTTCATTTTTTCAACATACGTAGCTATTACCCTCGAAAACTAAAACTTTTGACATAGGAAAAGAGCCTTTAATCACATTCTTTACCATTTGCAATCATAAAATAGTCTAATATCTTCATTTTTTCAACATACGTAGCTATTACCCTCGAAAACTAAAACTTTTGAATAGGAAAAGAGCCTTTAATCACATTCTTTACCATGTGCAATCATAAAATAGTCTAATATCTTCATTTTTTCAACATACGTAGCTATTACCCTCGAAAACTAAAACTTTTGACATAGGAAAAGAGCCTTTAATCACATTCTTTACCATTTGCAATCATAAAATAGTCTAATATCTTCATTTTTTCAACATACGTAGCTATTACCCTCGAAAACTAAAACTTTTGATAGGAAAAGAGCCTTTAATCACATTCTTTACCATTTGCAATCATAAAATAGTCTAATATCTTCATTTTTTCAACATACGTAGCTATTACCCTCGAAAACTAAAACTTTTGACATAGGAAAAGAGCCTTTAATCACATTCTTTACCATTTGCAATCATAAAATAGTCTAATATCTTCATTTTTTCAACATACGTAGCTATTACCCTCGAAAACTAAAACTTTTGACATAGGAAAAGAGCCTTTAATCACATTCTTTACCATGTGCAATCATAAAATAGTCTAATATCTTCATTTATTCCAACATACGTAGCTATTACCCTCGAAAACTAAAACTTTTGACATAGGAAAAGAGCCTTTAATCACATTCTTTACCATGTGCAATCATAAAATAGTCTAATATCTTCATTTTTCCAACATACGTAGCTATTACCCTCGAAAACTAAAACTTTTGACATAGGAAAAGAGCCTTTAATCACATTCTTTACCATGTGCAATCATAAAATAGTCTAATATCTTCATTTTTCCAACATACGTAGCTATTACCCTCGAAAACTAAAACTTTTGACATAGGAAAAGAGCCTTTAATCACATTCTTTACCATTTGCAATCATAAAATAGTCTAATATCTTCATTTTTTCAACATACGTAGCTATTACCCTCGAAAACTAAAACTTTTGATAGGAAAAGAGCCTTTAATCACATTCTTTACCATGTGCAATCATAAAATAGTCTAATATCTTCATTTTTTCAACATACGTAGCTATTACCCTCGAAAACTAAAACTTTTGACATAGGAAAAGAGCCTTTAATCACATTCTTTACCATTTGCAATCATAAAATAGTCTAATATCTTCATTTTTTCAACATACGTAGCTATTACCCTCGAAAACTAAAACTTTTGACATAGGAAAAGAGCCTTTAATCACATTCGTTACCATTTGCAATTATAAAATAGTCTAATATCTTCATTTTTTCAACATACGTAGCTATTACCTCGAAAACTAAAACTTTTGACATAGGAAAAGAGCCTTTAATCACATTCTTTACCATTTGCAATTATAAAATAGTCTAATATCTTCATTTTTTCAACATACGTAGCTATTACCCTCGAAAACTAAAACTTTTGAAATAGGAAAAGAGCCTTTAATCACATTCTTTACCATGTGCAATCATAAAATAGTCTAATATCTTCATTTTTTCAACATACGTAGCTATTACCCTCGAAAACTAAAACTTTTGACATAGGAAAAGAGCCTTTAATCACATTCTTTACCATTGCAATTATAAAATAGTCTAATATCTTCATTTTTTCAACATACGTAGCTATTACCCTCGAAAACTAAAACTTTTGATAGGAAAAGAGCCTTTAATCACATTCTTTACCATGTGCAATCATAAAATAGTCTAATATCTTCATTTTTTCAACATACGTAGCTATTACCCTCGAAAACTAAAACTTTTGACATAGGAAAAGAGCCTTTAATCACATTCTTCACCATTTGCAATCATAAAATAGTCTAATATCTTCATTTTTTCAACATACGTCGCTATTACCCTCGAAAACTAAAACTTTTGCCATAGAAAAAGAGCCTTTAATCACATTCTTTACCATGTACAATCATGAAATAGTCTAATATCTTCATTTTTCCAGCATACGTAGCTATTACCCTCGAAAACGAAAACTTTTGAAATAGGAAAAGAGCCTTTAATCACATTCTTTGCCATTTGCAATCATTAAATAGTCTAATATCTTCATTTTTTCAACATACGTAGCTATTACCCTCGAAAACTAAAACTTTTGACACAGGAAAAGAGCCTTTAATCACATTCGTTACCATTTGCAATTATAAAATAGTCTAATATCTTCATTTTTTCAACATACGTAGCTATTAACCTCGAAAACTAAAACTTTTGACATAGGAAAAGAGCCTTTAATCACATTCGTTACCATTTGCAATTATAAAATAGTCTAATATCTTCATTTTTTCAACATACGTAGCTATTACCCTCGAAAACTAAAACTTTTGCCATAGAAAAAGAGCCTTTAATCACATTCTTTACCATGTGCAATCATAAAATAGTCTAATATCTTCATTTTTTCAACATACGTAGCTATTACCCTCGAAAACTAAAACTTTTGACATAGGAAAAGAGCCTTTAATCACATTCTTTACCATTTGCAATCATAAAATAGTCTAATATCTTCATTTTTTCAACATACGTAGCTATTACCCTCGAAAACTAAAACTTTTGACATAGGAAAAGAGCCTTTAATCACATTCTTTACCATGTGCAATCATAAAATAGTCTAATATCTTCATTTTTTCAACATACGTAGCTATTACCCTCGAAAACTAAAACTTTTGACATAGGAAAAGAGCCTTTAATCACATTCTTTACCATTTGCAATCATAAAATAGTCTAATATCTTCATTTTTTCAACATACGTAGCTATTACCCTCGAAAACTAAAACTTTTGACATAGGAAAAGAGCCTTTAATCACATTCTTTACCATTTGCAATCATAAAATAGTCTAATATCTTCATTTTTTCAACATACGTAGCTATTACCCTCGAAAACTAAAACTTTTGACATAGGAAAAGAGCCTTTAATCACATTCTTTACCATGTTGCAATCATAAAATAGTCTAATATCTTCATTTTTTCAACATACGTAGCTATTACCCTCGAAAACTAAAACTTTTGAAATAGGAAAAGAGCCTTTAATCACATTCTTTACCATGTGCAATCATAAAATAGTCTAATATCTTCATTTTTTCAACATACGTAGCTATTACCCTCGAAAACTAAAACTTTTGACATAGGAAAAGAGCCTTTAATCACATTCTTTACCATTTGCAATCATAAAATAGTCTAATATCTTCATTTTTTCAACATACGTAGCTATTACCCTCGAAAACTAAAACTTTTGACATAGGAAAAGAGCCTTTAATCACATTCTTTACCATGTGCAATCATAAAATAGTCTAATATCTTCATTTTTTCAACATACGTAGCTATTACCCTCGAAAACTAAAACTTTTGACATAGGAAAAGAGCCTTTAATCACATTCTTTACCATTTGCAATCATAAAATAGTCTAATATCTTCATTTTTTCAACATACGTAGCTATTACCCTCGAAAACTAAAACTTTTGACATAGGAAAAGAGCCTTTAATCACATTCTTTACCATTTGCAATCATAAAATAGTCTAATATCTTCATTTTTTCAACATACGTAGCTATTACCCTCGAAAACTAAAACTTTTGACATAGGAAAAGAGCCTTTAATCACATTCTTTACCATTTGCAATCATAAAATAGTCTAATATCTTCATTTTTTCAACATACGTAGCTATTACCCTCGAAAACTAAAACTTTTGACATAGGAAAAGAGCCTTTAATCACATTCTTTACCATTTGCAATCATAAAATAGTCTAATATCTTCATTTTTTCAACATACGTAGCTATTACCCTCGAAAACTAAAACTTTTGACATAGGAAAAGAGCCTTTAATCACATTCTTTACCATTTGCAATCATAAAATAGTCTAATATCTTCATTTTTTCAACATACGTAGCTATTACCCTCGAAAACTAAAACTTTTGAATAGGAAAAGAGCCTTTAATCACATTCTTTACCATTTGCAATCATAAAATAGTCTAATATCTTCATTTTTTCAACATACGTAGCTATTACCCTCGAAAACTAAAACTTTTGAAATAGGAAAAGAGCCTTTAATCACATTCTTTACCATTTGCAATCATAAAATAGTCTAATATCTTCATTTTTTCAACATACGTAGCTATTACCCTCGAAAACTAAAACTTTTGACATAGGAAAAGAGCCTTTAATCACATTCTTTACCATTTGCAATCATAAAATAGTCTAATATCTTCATTTTTTCAACATACGTAGCTATTACCCTCGAAAACTAAAACTTTTGACATAGGAAAAGAGCCTTTAATCACATTCTTTACCATGTGCAATCATAAAATAGTCTAATATCTTCATTTTTTCAACATACGTAGCTATTACCCTCGAAAACTAAAACTTTTGAATAGGAAAAGAGCCTTTAATCACATTCTTTACCATTTGCAATCATAAAATAGTCTAATATCTTCATTTTTTCAACATACGTAGCTATTACCCTCGAAAACTAAAACTTTTGACATAGGAAAAGAGCCTTTAATCACATTCTTTACCATTTGCAATCATAAAATAGTCTAATATCTTCATTTTTTCAACATACGTAGCTATTACCCTCGAAAACTAAAACTTTTGACATAGGAAAAGAGCCTTTAATCACATTCTTTACCATTTGCAATCATAAAATAGTCTAATATCTTCATTTTTTCAACATACGTAGCTATTACCCTCGAAAACTAAAACTTTTGACATAGGAAAAGAGCCTTTAATCACATTCTTTACCATTTGCAATCATAAAATAGTCTAATATCTTCATTTTTTCAACATACGTAGCTATTACCCTCGAAAACTAAAACTTTTGACATAGGAAAAGAGCCTTTAATCACATTCTTTACCATTTGCAATCATAAAATAGTCTAATATCTTCATTTTTTCAACATACGTAGCTATTACCCTCGAAAACTAAAACTTTTGACATAGGAAAAGAGCCTTTAATCACATTCTTTACCATTTGCAATCATAAAATAGTCTAATATCTTCATTTTTTCAACATACGTAGCTATTACCCTCGAAAACTAAAACTTTTGAAATAGGAAAAGAGCCTTTAATCACATTCTTTACCATTTGCAATCATAAAATAGTCTAATATCTTCATTTTTTCAACATACGTAGCTATTACCCTCGAAAACTAAAACTTTTGACATAGGAAAAGAGCCTTTAATCACATTCTTTACCATTTGCAATCATAAAATAGTCTAATATCTTCATTTTTTCAACATACGTAGCTATTACCCTCGAAAACTAAAACTTTTGACATAGGAAAAGAGCCTTTAATCACATTCTTTACCATTTGCAATCATAAAATAGTCTAATATCTTCATTTTTTCAACATACGTAGCTATTACCCTCGAAAACTAAAACTTTTGACATAGGAAAAGAGCCTTTAATCACATTCTTTACCATGTGCAATCATAAAATAGTCTAATATCTTCATTTTTTCAACATACGTAGCTATTACCCTCGAAAACTAAAACTTTTGAATAGGAAAAGAGCCTTTAATCACATTCTTTACCATTTGCAATCATAAAATAGTCTAATATCTTCATTTTTTCAACATACGTAGCTATTACCCTCGAAAACTAAAACTTTTGAATAGGAAAAGAGCCTTTAATCACATTCTTTACCATGTGCAATCATAAAATAGTCTAATATCTTCATTTTTTCAACATACGTAGCTATTACCCTCGAAAACTAAAACTTTTGACATAGGAAAAGAGCCTTTAATCACATTCTTTACCATTTGCAATCATAAAATAGTCTAATATCTTCATTTTTTCAACATACGTAGCTATTACCCTCGAAAACTAAAACTTTTGACATAGGAAAAGAGCCTTTAATCACATTCTTTACCATGTGCAATCATAAAATAGTCTAATATCTTCATTTTTTCAACATACGTAGCTATTACCCTCGAAAACTAAAACTTTTGACATAGGAAAAGAGCCTTTAATCACATTCTTTACCATTTGCAATCATAAAATAGTCTAATATCTTCATTTTTTCAACATACGTAGCTATTACCCTCGAAAACTAAAACTTTTGACATAGGAAAAGAGCCTTTAATCACATTCTTTACCATTTGCAATCATAAAATAGTCTAATATCTTCATTTTTTCAACATACGTAGCTATTACCCTCGAAAACTAAAACTTTTGACATAGGAAAAGAGCCTTTAATCACATTCTTTACCATTTGCAATCATAAAATAGTCTAATATCTTCATTTTTTCAACATACGTAGCTATTACCCTCGAAAACTAAAACTTTTGAATAGGAAAAGAGCCTTTAATCACATTCTTTACCATGTGCAATCATAAAATAGTCTAATATCTTCATTTTTTCAACATACGTAGCTATTACCCTCGAAAACTAAAACTTTTGACATAGGAAAAGAGCCTTTAATCACATTCTTTACCATTTGCAATCATAAAATAGTCTAATATCTTCATTTTTTCAACATACGTAGCTATTACCCTCGAAAACTAAAACTTTTGACATAGGAAAAGAGCCTTTAATCACATTCTTTACCATTTGCAATCATAAAATAGTCTAATATCTTCATTTTTTCAACATACGTAGCTATTACCCTCGAAAACTAAAACTTTTGACATAGGAAAAGAGCCTTTAATCACATTCTTTACCATTGCAATCATAAAATAGTCTAATATCTTCATTTTTTCAACATACGTAGCTATTACCCTCGAAAACTAAAACTTTTGAAATAGGAAAAGAGCCTTTAATCACATTCTTTACCATGTGCAATCATAAAATAGTCTAATATCTTCATTTTTTCAACATACGTAGCTATTACCCTCGAAAACTAAAACTTTTGAATAGGAAAAGAGCCTTTAATCACATTCTTTACCATTTGCAATCATAAAATAGTCTAATATCTTCATTTTTTCAACATACGTAGCTATTACCCTCGAAAACTAAAACTTTTGACATAGGAAAAGAGCCTTTAATCACATTCTTTACCATTTGCAATCATAAAATAGTCTAATATCTTCATTTTTTCAACATACGTAGCTATTACCCTCGAAAACTAAAACTTTTGAATAGGAAAAGAGCCTTTAATCACATTCTTTACCATGTGCAATCATAAAATAGTCTAATATCTTCATTTTTTCAACATACGTAGCTATTACCCTCGAAAACTAAAACTTTTGACATAGGAAAAGAGCCTTTAATCACATTCTTTACCATTTGCAATCATAAAATAGTCTAATATCTTCATTTTTTCAACATACGTAGCTATTACCCTCGAAAACTAAAACTTTTGACATAGGAAAAGAGCCTTTAATCACATTCTTTACCATTTGCAATCATAAAATAGTCTAATATCTTCATTTTTTCAACATACGTAGCTATTACCCTCGAAAACTAAAACTTTTGACATAGGAAAAGAGCCTTTAATCACATTCTTTACCATTTGCAATCATAAAATAGTCTAATATCTTCATTTTTTCAACATACGTAGCTATTACCCTCGAAAACTAAAACTTTTGACATAGGAAAAGAGCCTTTAATCACATTCTTTACCATTTGCAATCATAAAATAGTCTAATATCTTCATTTTTTCAACATACGTAGCTATTACCCTCGAAAACTAAAACTTTTGACATAGGAAAAGAGCCTTTAATCACATTCTTTACCATTTGCAATCATAAAATAGTCTAATATCTTCATTTTTTCAACATACGTAGCTATTACCCTCGAAAACTAAAACTTTTGAATAGGAAAAGAGCCTTTAATCACATTCTTTACCATTTGCAATCATAAAATAGTCTAATATCTTCATTTTTTCAACATACGTAGCTATTACCCTCGAAAACTAAAACTTTTGACATAGGAAAAGAGCCTTTAATCACATTCTTTACCATTTGCAATCATAAAATAGTCTAATATCTTCATTTTTTCAACATACGTAGCTATTACCCTCGAAAACTAAAACTTTTGACATAGGAAAAGAGCCTTTAATCACATTCTTTACCATTTGCAATCATAAAATAGTCTAATATCTTCATTTTTTCAACATACGTAGCTATTACCCTCGAAAACTAAAACTTTTGACATAGGAAAAGAGCCTTTAATCACATTCTTTACCATGTGCAATCATAAAATAGTCTAATATCTTCATTTTTTCAACATACGTAGCTATTACCCTCGAAAACTAAAACTTTTGACATAGGAAAAGAGCCTTTAATCACATTCTTTACCATTTGCAATCATAAAATAGTCTAATATCTTCATTTTTTCAACATACGTAGCTATTACCCTCGAAAACTAAAACTTTTGACATAGGAAAAGAGCCTTTAATCACATTCTTTACCATTTGCAATCATAAAATAGTCTAATATCTTCATTTTTTCAACATACGTAGCTATTACCCTCGAAAACTAAAACTTTTGACATAGGAAAAGAGCCTTTAATCACATTCTTTACCATTTGCAATCATAAAATAGTCTAATATCTTCATTTTTTCAACATACGTAGCTATTACCCTCGAAAACTAAAACTTTTGACATAGGAAAAGAGCCTTTAATCACATTCTTTACCATGTGCAATCATAAAATAGTCTAATATCTTCATTTTTCAACATACGTAGCTATTACCCTCGAAAACTAAAACTTTTGACATAGGAAAAGAGCCTTTAATCACATTCTTTACCATTTGCAATCATAAAATAGTCTAATATCTTCATTTTTTCAACATACGTAGCTATTACCCTCGAAAACTAAAACTTTTGACATAGGAAAAGAGCCTTTAATCACATTCTTTACCATTTGCAATCATAAAATAGTCTAATATCTTCATTTTTTCAACATACGTAGCTATTACCCTCGAAAACTAAAACTTTTGACATAGGAAAAGAGCCTTTAATCACATTCTTTACCATTTGCAATCATAAAATAGTCTAATATCTTCATTTTTTCAACATACGTAGCTATTACCCTCGAAAACTAAAACTTTTGACATAGGAAAAGAGCCTTTAATCACATTCTTTACCATGTTGCAATCATAAAATAGTCTAATATCTTCATTTTTTCAACATACGTAGCTATTACCCTCGAAAACTAAAACTTTTGAATAGGAAAAGAGCCTTTAATCACATTCTTTACCATTTGCAATCATAAAATAGTCTAATATCTTCATTTTTTCAACATACGTAGCTATTACCCTCGAAAACTAAAACTTTTGACATAGGAAAAGAGCCTTTAATCACATTCTTTACCATGTTGCAATCATAAAATAGTCTAATATCTTCATTTTTTCAACATACGTAGCTATTACCCTCGAAAACTAAAACTTTTGACATAGGAAAAGAGCCTTTAATCACATTCTTTACCATTTGCAATCATAAAATAGTCTAATATCTTCATTTTTTCAACATACGTAGCTATTACCCTCGAAAACTAAAACTTTTGACATAGGAAAAGAGCCTTTAATCACATTCTTTACCATGTGCAATCATAAAATAGTCTAATATCTTCATTTTTTCAACATACGTAGCTATTACCCTCGAAAACTAAAACTTTTGACATAGGAAAAGAGCCTTTAATCACATTCTTTACCATTTGCAATCATAAAATAGTCTAATATCTTCATTTTTTCAACATACGTAGCTATTACCCTCGAAAACTAAAACTTTTGATAGGAAAAGAGCCTTTAATCACATTCTTTACCATGTGCAATCATAAAATAGTCTAATATCTTCATTTTTTCAACATACGTAGCTATTACCCTCGAAAACTAAAACTTTTGACATAGGAAAAGAGCCTTTAATCACATTCTTTACCATTTGCAATCATAAAATAGTCTAATATCTTCATTTTTTCAACATACGTAGCTATTACCCTCGAAAACTAAAACTTTTGACATAGGAAAAGAGCCTTTAATCACATTCTTTACCATTGCAATCATAAAATAGTCTAATATCTTCATTTTTTCAACATACGTAGCTATTACCCTCGAAAACTAAAACTTTTGACATAGGAAAAGAGCCTTTAATCACATTCTTTACCATGTGCAATCATAAAATAGTCTAATATCTTCATTTTTTCAACATACGTAGCTATTACCCTCGAAAACTAAAACTTTTGACATAGGAAAAGAGCCTTTAATCACATTCTTTACCATTTGCAATCATAAAATAGTCTAATATCTTCATTTTTTCAACATACGTAGCTATTACCCTCGAAAACTAAAACTTTTGACATAGGAAAAGAGCCTTTAATCACATTCTTTACCATTTGCAATCATAAAATAGTCTAATATCTTCATTTTTTCAACATACGTAGCTATTACCCTCGAAAACTAAAACTTTTGAATAGGAAAAGAGCCTTTAATCACATTCTTTACCATTTGCAATCATAAAATAGTCTAATATCTTCATTTTTTCAACATACGTAGCTATTACCCTCGAAAACTAAAACTTTTGACATAGGAAAAGAGCCTTTAATCACATTCTTTACCATTTGCAATCATAAAATAGTCTAATATCTTCATTTTTTCAACATACGTAGCTATTACCCTCGAAAACTAAAACTTTTGACATAGGAAAAGAGCCTTTAATCACATTC
>NW_027063936.1:0-27283 GCF_032884065.1 Artemia franciscana
TTCAAAAGTTTTAGTTTTCGGGGGTAATAGCTACGTCCTGAAAAAAAATGAAGATATTAGACTATTTTATGATTGCACATGGTAAAGAATGTGATTAAAGGCTCTTTTCCTATTTCAAAAGTTTTAGTTTTTGGGGGTAATAGCTACGTCCGTGGAAAAAAATGAAGATATTAGACTATTTTATGATTGCACATGGTAAAGAATGTGATTAAAGGCTCTTTTCCTATTTCAAAAGTTTTAGTTTTCGAGGGTAATAGCTACGTCCGTGGAAAAAAATGAAGATATTAGACTATTTTATGATTGCACATGGTAAAGAATGTGATTAAAGGCTCTTTTCCTATTTCAAAAGTTTTAGTTTTCGGGGGTAATAGCTACGTTCCGTGGAAAAAAATGAAGATATTAGACTATTTATGATTGCACATGGTAAAGGATGTGATTAAAGGCTCTTTTCCTATTTCAAAAGTTTTAGTTTTCGGGGGTAATAGCTACGTCCTTGGAAAAAATGAAGATATTAGACTATTTTATGATTGCACATGGTAAAGAATGTGATTAAAGGCTCTTTTCCTATTTCAAAAGTTTTAGTTTTCGGGGGTAATAGCTACGTCCTGTGGAAAAAAAAGATATTAGACTATTTTATGATTGCACATGGTAAAGAATGTGATTAAAGGCTCTTTTCCTATTTCAAAGTTTTAGTTTTCGGGGTAATAGCTACGTCCTTGGAAAAATGAAGATATTAGACTATTTTATGATTGCACATGGTAAAGAATGTGATTAAAGGCTCTTTTCCTATTTCAAAAGTTTTAGTTTTCGGGGGTAATAGCTACGTCCGTGGAAAAAAATGAAGATATTAGACTATTTTATGATTGCAAATGGTAAAGAATGTGATTAAAGGCTCTTTTCCTATTTCAAAAGTTTTAGTTTTCGGGGGTAATAGCTACGTCCGTGGAAAAAATGAAGATATTAGACTATTTTATGATTGCACATGGTAAAGAATGTGATTAAAGGCTCTTTTCCTATTTCAAAAGTTTTAGTTTTCGGGGGTAATAGCTACGTCCGTGGAAAAAAATGAAGATATTAGACTATTTTATGATTGCACATGGTAAAGAATGTGATTAAAGGCTCTTTTCCTATTTCAAAAGTTTTAGTTTTCGGGGGTAATAGCTACGTCCTTGGAAAAAAATGAAGATATTAGACTATTTTATGATTGCACATGGTAAAGAATGTGATTAAAGGCTCTTTTCCTATTTCAAAAGTTTTAGTTTTCGGGGGTAATAGCTACGTCCGTGGAAAAAATGAAGATATTAGACTATTTTATGATTGCACATGGTAAAGAATGTGATTAAAGGCTCTTTTCCTATTTCAAAAGTTTTAGTTTTCAGGGGTAATAGCTACGTCCTTGGAAAAAATGAAGATATTAGACTATTTTATGATTGCACATGGTAAAGAATGTGATTAAAGGCTCTTTTCCTATTTCAAAAGTTTTAGTTTTCGGGGGTAATAGCTACGTCCTTGGAAAAATGAAGATATTAGACTATTTTATGATTGCACATGGTAAAGAATGTGATTAAAGGCTCTTTTCCTATTTCAAAAGTTTTAGTTTTCGGGGGTAATAGCTACGTCTGGAAAAAATGAAGATATTAGACTATTTTATGATTGCACATGGTAAAGAATGTGATTAAAGGCTCTTTTCCTATTTCAAAAGTTTTAGTTTTCGGGGGTAATAGCTACGTCCGTGGAAAAAAATGAAGATATTAGACTTTTTTATGATTGCACATGGTAAAGAATGTGATTAAAGGCTCTTTTCCTATTTCAAAAGTTTTAGTTTTCGGGGGTAATAGCTACGTCCTTGGAAAAAAATGAAGATATTAGACTATTTTATGATTGCACATGGTAAAGAATGTGATTAAAGGCTCTTTTCCTGTTTCAAAAGTTTTAGTTTTCGGGGTAATAGCTACGTCCGTGGAAAAAATGAAGATATTAGACTATTTTATGATTGCACATGGTAAAGAATGTGATTAAAGGCTCTTTTCCTATTTCAAAAGTTTTAGTTTTCGGGGTAATAGCTACGTCCGTGGAAAAATGAAGATATTAGACTATTTTATGATTGCACATGGTAAAGAATGTGATTAAAGGCTCTTTTCCTATTTCAAAAGTTTTAGTTTTCGGGGGTAATAGCTACGTCCGTGGAAAAAATGAAGATATTAGACTATTTTATGATTGCACATGGTAAAGAATGTGATTAAAGGCTCTTTTCCTATTTCAAAAGTTTTAGTTTTCGGGGGTAATAGCTACGTCTGTGGAAAAAATGAAGATATTAGACTATTTTATGATTGCACATGGTAAAGAATGTGATTAAAGGCTCTTTTCCTATTTCAAAAGTTTTAGTTTTCGGGGGTAATAGCTACGTCCTTGGAAAAAAATGAAGATATTAGACTATTTTATGATTGCACATGGTAAAGAATGTGATTAAAGGCTCTTTTCCTATTTCAAAAGTTTTAGTTTTCGGGGGTAATAGCTACGTCCTTGGAAAAAAATGAAGATATTAGACTATTTATGATTGCACATGGTAAAGAATGTGATTAAAGGCTCTTTTCCTATTTCAAAAGTTTTAGTTTTCGGGGTAATAGCTACGTCCGTGGAAAAAAATGAAGATATTAGACTATTTTATGATTGCACATGGTAAAGAATGTGATTAAAGGCTCTTTTCCTATTTCAAAAGTTTTAGTTTTCGGGTAATAGCTACGTCCGTGGAAAAAAATGAAGATATTAGACTATTTTATGATTGCACATGGTAAAGAATGTGATTAAAGGCTCTTTTCCTATTTCAAAAGTTTTAGTTTTCGGGGGTAATAGCTACGTCCTTGGAAAAAAATGAAGATATTAGACTATTTTATGATTGCACATGGTAAAGAATGTGATTAAAGGCTCTTTTCCTATTTCAAAAGTTTTAGTTTTTGGGGGTAATAGCTACGTCCGTGAAAAAAAAAGATATTAGACTATTTTATGATTGCACATGGTAAAGAATGTGATTAAAGGCTCTTTTCCTATTTCAAAAGTTTTAGTTTTCGGGGGTAATAGCTACGTCCTTGGAAAAAAATGAAGATATTAGACTATTTTATGATTGCACATGGTAAAGAATGTGATTAAAGGCTCTTTTCCTATTTCAAAAGTTTTAGTTTTCGGGGGTAATAGCTACGTCCTTGGAAAAAATGAAGATATTAGACTATTTTATGATTGCACATGGTAAAGAATGTGATTAAAGGCTCTTTTCCTATTTCAAAAGTTTTAGTTTTCGGGGGTAATAGCTACGTCCGTGGAAAAAATGAAGATATTAGACTATTTTATGATTGCACATGGTAAAGAATGTGATTAAAGGCTCTTTTCCTATTTCAAAAGTTTTAGTTTTCGGGGGTAATAGCTACGTCCGTGGAAAAAAATGAAGATATTAGACTATTTTATGATTGCAAATGGTAAAGAATGTGATTAAAGGCTCTTTTCCTATTTCAAAAGTTTTAGTTTTCGGGGTAATAGCTACGTCCTTGGAAAAAAATGAAGATATTAGACTATTTTATGATTGCACATGGTAAAGAATGTGATTAAAGGCTCTTTTCCTATTTCAAAAGTTTTAGTTTTCGGGGGTAATAGCTACGTCCGTGGAAAAAATGAAGATATTAGACTATTTTGATTGCACATGGTAAAGAATGTGATTAAAGGCTCTTTTCCTATTTCAAAAGTTTTAGTTTTCGGGGGTAATAGCTACGTCCTTGGAAAAAATGAAGATATTAGACTATTTTATGATTGCACATGGTAAAGAATGTGATTAAAGGCTCTTTTCCTATTTCAAAAGTTTTAGTTTTCGGGGGTAATAGCTACGTCCTTGGAAAAATGAAGATATTAGACTATTTTATGATTGCACATGGTAAAGAATGTGATTAAAGGCTCTTTTCCTATTTCAAAAGTTTTAGTTTTCGGGGTAATAGCTACGTCCTGGAAAAAATGAAGATATTAGACTATTTTATGATTGCACATGGTAAAGAATGTGATTAAAGGCTCTTTTCCTATTTCAAAAGTTTTAGTTTTCGGGGGTAATAGCTACGTCCGTGGAAAAAAATGAAGATATTAGACTTTTATGATTGCACATGGTAAAGAATGTGATTAAAGGCTCTTTTCCTATTTCAAAAGTTTTAGTTTTCGGGGGTAATAGCTACGTCCTTGGAAAAAAATGAAGATATTAGACTATTTTATGATTGCACATGGTAAAGAATGTGATTAAAGGCTCTTTTCCTATTTCAAAAGTTTTAGTTTTCGGGGGTAATAGCTACGTCCGTGGAAAAAATGAAGATATTAGACTATTTTATGATTGCACATGGTAAAGAATGTGATTAAAGGCTCTTTTCCTATTTCAAAAGTTTTAGTTTTCGGGGGTAATAGCTACGTCCTTGGAAAAAATGAAGATATTAGACTATTTTATGATTGCACATGGTAAAGAATGTGATTAAAGGCTCTTTTCCTATTTCAAAAGTTTTAGTTTTCGGGGGTAATAGCTACGTCCTTGGAAAAAAATGAAGATATTAGACTATTTTATGATTGCACATGGTAAAGAATGTGATTAAAGGCTCTTTTCCTATTTCAAAAGTTTTAGTTTTCGGGGTAATAGCTACGTCCTTGGAAAAATGAAGATATTAGACTATTTTATGATTGCACATGGTAAAGAATGTGATTAAAGGCTCTTTTCCTATTTCAAAAGTTTTAGTTTTCGGGGGTAATAGCTACGTCCGTGGAAAAAAATGAAGATATTAGACTATTTTATGATTGCACATGGTAAAGAATGTGATTAAAGGCTCTTTTCCTATTTCAAAAGTTTTAGTTTTCGGGGGTAATAGCTACGTCCGTGGAAAAAATGAAGATATTAGACTATTTTATGATTGCACATGGTAAAGAATGTGATTAAAGGCTCTTTTCCTATTTCAAAAGTTTTAGTTTTCGGGGGTAATAGCTACGTCCGTGGAAAAAATGAAGATATTAGACTATTTTATGATTGCACATGGTAAAGAATGTGATTAAAGGCTCTTTTCCTATTTCAAAAGTTTTAGTTTTCGGGGGTAATAGCTACGTCCTTGGAAAAAAATGAAGATATTAGACTATTTATGATTGCACATGGTAAAGAATGTGATTAAAGGCTCTTTTCCTATTTCAAAAGTTTTAGTTTTCGGGGGTAATAGCTACGTCCGTGGAAAAAATGAAGATATTAGACTATTTTATGATTGCACATGGTAAAGAATGTGATTAAAGGCTCTTTTCCTATTTCAAAAGTTTTAGTTTTCGAGGGTAATAGCTACGTCCTTGGAAAAAATGAAGATATTAGACTATTTTATGATTGCACATGGTAAAGAATGTGATTAAAGGCTCTTTTCCTATTTCAAAAGTTTTAGTTTTCGGGGGTAATAGCTACGTCCGTGGAAAAAAAAAGATATTAGACTATTTTATGATTGCACATGGTAAAGAATGTGATTAAAGGCTCTTTTCCTATTTCAAAAGTTTTAGTTTTCGGGGGTAATAGCTACGTCCGTGGAAAAAATGAAGATATTAGACTATTTTATGATTGCACATGGTAAAGAATGTGATTAAAGGCTCTTTTCCTATTTCAAAAGTTTTAGTTTTCGGGGGTAACAGCTACGTCCGTGGAAAAAAATGAAGATATTAGATTATTTTATAATTGCACATGGTAAAAATGTGATTAAAGGCTCTTTTCCTATTTCAAAAGTTTTCGTTTTCGAGGTAATAGCTAAGTCCTTGGAAAAAAATGAAGATATTAGACTATTCTATGATTGCACATGGTAAAGAATGTGATTAAAGGCTCTTTTCCTATTTCAAAAGTTTTAGTTTTCGGGGCTAATAGCTACGTCCGTGAAAAAAATGAAGATATTAGACTATTTTATGATTGCACATGGTAAAGAATGTGATTAAAGGCTCTTTTCCTATTTCAAAAGTTTTAGTTTTCGGGGGTAATAGCTACGTCCCGTGGAAAAAATGAAGATATTAGACTATTTTATGATTGCACGTGGTAAAGAATGTGTTTAAAGGCTCTTTTCCTATTTCAAAAGTTTTAGTTTTCGGGGGTAATAGCTACGTCCGTGGAAAAAAATGAAGATATTAGACTATTTTATGATTGCACATGGTAAAGATGTGATTAAAGGCTCTTCTCCTATTTCAAAAGTGCTAGTTTTTGGGGGTAATAGCTACGTCCTTGGAAAAAATGAAGATATTAGACTATTTTATGATTGCACATGGTAAAGAATGTGATTAAAGGCTCTTTTCCTATTTCAAAAGTTTTAGTTTTCGGGGGTAACAGCTACGTCCGTGGAAAAAAATGAAGATATTAGATTATTTTATAATTGCACATGGTAAAAAATGTGATTAAAGGCTCTTTTCCTATTTCAAAAGTTTTCGTTTTCGAGGGTAATAGCTAATTCCTTGGAAAAAAATGAAGATATTAGACTATTCTATGATTGCACATGGTAAAGAATGTGATTAAAGGCTCTTTTCCTATTTCAAAAGTTTTAGTTTTCGGGGGTAATAGCTACGTCCATGGAAAAAAATGAAGATATTAGACTATTTTTTGATTGCACATGCTAAAGAATGTGATTAAAGGCTCTTTTCCTATTTCAAAAGTTTTAGTTTTCGGGGGTAATAGCTACGTCTGTGGAAAAAAAAGAAGATATTAGACTATTTTGTGATTGCACATGGTAAAGAATGTGATTAAAGGCTCTTTTCCTATTTCAAAAGTTTTAGTTTTCGGGGGTAATAGCTACGTCCTTGGAAAAAAATGAAGATATTAGACTATTTTATGATTGCACATGGTAAAGAATGTGATTAAAGGCTCTTCTCCTATTTCAAAAGTTTTAGTTTTCGGGGGTAATAGCTACGTCCGTGGAAAAAATGAAGATATTAGACTATTTTATGATTGCACATGGTAAAGAATGTGATTAAAGGCTCTTTTCCTATTTCAAAAGTTTTAGTTTTCGGGGGTAATAGCTACGTCCGTGGAAAAAAAGAAGATATTAGACTATTTTATGATTGCACATGGTAAAGAATGTGATTAAAGGCTCTTTTCCTATTTCAAAAGTTTTAGTTTTCGGGGTAATAGCTACGTCCTTGGAAAAAAATGAAGATATTAGACTATTTTATGATTGCACATGGTAAAGAATGTGATTAAAGGCTCTTTTCCTATTTCAAAAGTTTTAGTTTTCGGGGGTAATAGCTACGTCCTTGGAAAAAATGAAGATATTAGACTATTTTATGATTGCACATGGTAAAGAATGTGATTAAAGGCTCTTTTCCTATTTCAAAAGTTTTAGTTTTCGGGGGTAATAGCTACGTCCTTGGAAAAAAATGAAGATATTAGACCATTTATGATTGCACATGGTAAAGAATGTGATTAAAGGCTCTTTTCCTATTTCAAAAGTTTTAGTTTTCGGGGGTAATAGCTACTTCCTTGGAAAAAATGAAGATATTAGACTATTTTATGATTGCACATGGTAAAGAATGTGATTAAAGGCTCTTTTCCTATTTCAAAAGTTTTAGTTTTCGGGGGTAATAGCTACGTCCGTGGAAAAAATGAAGATATTAGACTATTTTATGATTGCACATGGTAAAGAATGTGATTAAAGGCTCTTTTCCTATTTCAAAAGTTTTAGTTTTCGGGGGTAATAGCTACGTCCTTGGAAAAATGAAGATATTAGACTATTTTATGATTGCACATGGTAAAGAATGTGATTAAAGGCTCTTTTCCTATTTCAAAAGTTTTAGTTTTCGGGGATAATAGCTACGTCCTTGGAAAAATGAAGATATTAGACTATTTTATGATTGCACATGGTAAAGAATGTGATTAAAGGCTCTTTTCCTATTTCAAAAGTTTTAGTTTTCGGGGGTAATAGCTACGTCCTGGAAAAATGAAGATATTAGACTATTTTATGATTGCACATGGTAAAGAATGTGATTAAAGGCTCTTTTCCTATTTCAAAAGTTTTAGTTTTCGGGGGTAATAGCTACGTCCGTGGAAAAAAATGAAGATATTAGACTATTTTATGATTGCACATGGTAAAGAATGTGATTAAAGGCTCTTTTCCTATTTCAAAAGTTTTAGTTTTCGGGGGTAATAGCTACGTCCTTGGAAAAAATGAAGATATTAGACTATTTTATGATTGCACATGGTAAAGAATGTGATTAAAGGCTCTTTTCCTATTTCAAAACTTTTAGTTTTCGGGGGTAATAGCTACGTCCTGTGGAAAAAATGAAGATATTAGACTATTTTATGATTGCACATGGTAAAGAATGTGATTAAAGGCTCTTTTCCTATTTCAAAAGTTTTAGTTTTCGGGGGTAATAGCTACGTCCTTGGAAAAAAGAAGATATTAGACTATTTTATGATTGAACATGGTAAAGAATGTGATTAAAGGCTCTTTTCCTATTTCAAAAGTTTTAGTTTTTGGGGGTAATAGCTACGTCCTTGGAAAAAAATGAAGATATTAGACTATTTTATGATTGCACATGGTAAAGAAAGTGATTAAAGGCTCTTTTCCTATTTCAAAAGTTTTAGTTTTCGGGGGTAATAGCTACGTCCTTGGAAAAATGAAGATATTAGACTATTTTATGATTGCACATGGTAAAGAATGTGATTAAAGGCTCTTTTCCTATTTCAAAAGTTTTAGTTTTCGGGGGTAATAGCTACGTCCGTGGAAAAAAATGAAGATATTAGACTATTTTATGATTGCACATGGTAAAGAATGTGATTAAAGGCTCTTTTCCTATTTCAAAAGTTTTAGTTTTCGGGGGTAATAGCTACGTCTGTGGAAAAAAAGAAGATATTAGACTATTTTATGATTGCACATGGTAAAGAATGTGATTAAAGGCTCTTTTCCTATTTCAAAAGTTTTAGTTTTCGGGGATAATAGCTACGTCCTTGGAAAAAAATGAAGATATTAGACTATTTTATGATTGCACATGGTAAAGAATGTGATTAAAGGCTCTTTTCCTATTTCAAAAGTTTTAGTTTTCGGGGGTAATAGCTACGTCCTGGAAAAAAATGAAGATATTAGACTATTTTATGATTGCACATGGTAAAGAATGTGATTAAAGGCTCTTTTCCTATTTCAAAAGTTTTAGTTTTCGGGGATAATAGCTACGTCCTTGGAAAAATGAAGATATTAGACTATTTATGATTGCACATGGTAAAGAATGTGATTAAAGGCTCTTTTCCTATTTCAAAAGTTTTAGTTTTCGGGGGTAATAGCTACGTCCTTGGAAAAAATGAAGATATTAGACTATTTTATGATTGCACATGGTAAAGAATGTGATTAAAGGCTCTTTTCCTATTTCAAAAGTGTTAGTTTTCGGGAGTAATAGCTACGTCTGTGGTAAAAATGAAGATTTTAGACTATTTTATGATTGCATATGGCAAAGAATGTGATTAAAGGCTCTTTTCCTATTTCATAAGTTTTAGTTTTTGGGGGTAATAGCTACGTCTGTGGAAAAATGAAGATATTAGACTATTTTGTGATTGCACATGGTAAAGAATGTGATTAAAGGCTCTTTTCCTATTTCAAAAGTTTTAGTTTTCGGGGATAATAGCTACGTCCGTTGGCAAAAATGAAGATATTAGACTATTTTATGATTGCACATGGTAAAGAATGTGATTAAAGGCTCTTTTCCTATTTCAAAAGTTTTAGTTTTCGGGGGTAATAGCTACGTCCGTGGAAAAAATGAAGGTAATAGACTATTTTATGATTGCACATGGTAAAGAATGTGATTAAAGGCTCTTTTCCTATTTCAAAAGTTTTAGTTTTCGGGGGTAATAGCTACGTCCGTGGAAAAAAATGAAGATATTAGACTATTTTATGATTGCACATGGTAAAGAATGTGATTAAAGGCTCTTTTCCTATTTCAAAAGTTTTAGTTTTCGGGGTAATAGCTAATCCTTGGAAAAAATGAAGATATTAGACTATTTTATGATTGCACATGGTAAAGAATGTGATTAAAGGCTCTTTTCCTATTTCAAAAGTTTTAGTTTTCGGGGGTAATAGCTACGTCCTTGGAAAAAATGAAGATATTAGACTATTTTATGATTGCACATGGTAAAGAATGTGATTAAAGGCTCTTTTCCTATTTCAAAAGTTTTAGTTTTCGGGGGTAATAGCTACGTCTGTGGAAAAAAGAAGATATTAGACTATTTTGTGATTGCACATGGTAAAGAATGTGATTAAAGGCTCTTTTCCTATTTCAAAAGTTTTAGTTTTCGGGGATAATAGCTACGTCCGTTGGCAAAAATGAAGATATTAGACTATTCTATGATTGCACATGGTAAAGAATGTGATTAAAGGCTCTTTTCCTATTTCAAAAGTTTTAGTTTTCGGGGGTAATAGCTACGTCCTTGGAAAAAATGAAGATATTAGACTATTTTATGATTGCACATGGTAAAGAATGTGATTAAAGGCTCTTTTCCTATTTCAAAAGTTTTAGTTTTCGGGGGTAATAGCTACGTCTGTGGAAAAAAAGAAGATATTAGACTATTTTATGATTGCACATGGTAAAGAATGTGATTAAAGGCTCTTTTCCTATTTCAAAAGTTTTAGTTTTCGGGGATAATAGCTATCCTTGGAAAAAATGAAGATATTAGACTATTTTATGATTGCACATGGTAAAGAATGTGATTAAAGGCTCTTTTCCTATTTCAAAAGTTTTAGTTTTCGGGGGTAACAGCTACGTCCGTGGAAAAAAATGAAGATATTAGATTATTTTATAATTGCACATGGTAAAAATGTGATTAAAGGCTCTTTTCCTATTTCAAAAGTTTTCGTTTTCGAGGGGTAATAGCTAAGTCCTTGGAAAAAAATGAAGATATTAGACTATTCTATGATTGCACATGGTAAAGAATGTGATTAAAGGCTCTTTTCCTATTTCAAAAGTTTTAGTTTTCGGGGCTAATAGCTACGTCCTGAAAAAATGAAGATATTAGACTATTTTATGATTGCACATGGTAAAGAATGTGATTAAAGGCTCTTTTCCTATTTCAAAAGTTTTAGTTTTCGGGGTAATAGCTGCGTCTGTGGAAAAAATGAAGATATTAGACTATTTTATGATTGCACGTGGTAAAGAATGTGATTAAAGGCTCTTTTCCTATTTCAAAAGTTTTAGTTTTCGGGGGTAATAGCCACGTCCTTGGAAAACAATGGAGATATAGACTATTTTATGATTACACATGGTAAAGAATGTGATTAAAGGCTCTTTTCCTATTTCAAAAGTGCTAGTTTTTGGGGGTAATAGCTACGTCCTTGGAAAAAATGAAGATATTAGACTATTTTATGATTGCACATGGTAAAGAATGTGATTAAAGGCTCTTTTCCTATTTCAAAAGTTTTAGTTTTCGGGGGTAACAGCTACGTCCGTGGAAAAAAATGAAGATATTAGATTATTTTATAATTGCACATGGTAAAAATGTGATTAAAGGCTCTTTTCCTATTTCAAAAGTTTTCGTTTTCGAGGGTAATAGCTAATCCTTGGAAAAAAATGAAGATATTAGACTATTCTATGATTGCACATGGTAAAGAATGTGATTAAAGGCTCTTTTCCTATTTCAAAAGTTTTAGTTTTCGGGGGTAATAGCTACGTCCTTGGAAAAAATGAAGATATTAGACTATTTTATGATTGCACATGGTAAAGAATGTGATTAAAGGCTCTTTTCCTATTTCAAAAGTTTTAGTTTTCGGGGGTAATAGCTACGTCTGTGGAAAAAAGAAGATATTAGACTATTTTATGATTGCACATGGTAAAGAATGTGATTAAAGGCTCTTTTCCTATTTCAAAAGTTTTAGTTTTCGAGGGTAATAGCTACGTCCTTGGAAAAATGAAGATATTAGACTATTTTATGATTGCACATGGTAAAGAATGTGATTAAAGGCTCTTTTCCTATTTCAAAAGTTTTAGTTTTCGGGGGTAATAGCTACGTCCGTGGAAAAAATGAAGATATTAGACTATTTTATGATTGCACATGGTAAAGAATGTGATTAAAGGCTCTTTTCCTATTTCAAAAGTTTTAGTTTTCGGGGGTAATAGCTACGTCTGTGGAAAAAATGAAGATATTAGACTATTTTATGATTGGACATGGTAAAGAATGTGGTTAAAGGCTCTTTTCCTATTTCAAAAGTTTTAGTTTTCGGGGTAATAGCTACGTCCTTGGAAAAAAATGAAGATATTAGACTATTTTATGATTGCACATGGTAAAGAATGTGATTAAAGGCTCTTTTCCTATTTCAAAAGTTTTAGTTTTCGGGGGTAATAGCTACGTCCTTGGAAAAAAATGAAGATATTAGACTATTTTGTGATTGCACATGGTAAAGAATGTGATTAAAGGCTCTTTTCCTATTTCAAAAGTTTTAGTTTTCGGTGGTAATTGCTACGTCCTTGGAAAAATGAAGATATTAGACTATTTATGATTGCACATGGTAAAGAATGTGATTAAAGGCTCTTTTCCTATTTCAAAAGTTTTAGTTTTCGGGGGTAATAGCTACGTCCTTGGAAAAAATGAAGATATTAGACTATTTTATGATTGCACATGGTAAAGAATGTGATTAAAGGCTCTTTTCCTATTTCAAAAGTTTTAGTTTTCGGGGGTAATAGCTACGTCCGTGGAAAAAAAGAAGATATTAGACTATTTTATGATTGCACATGGTAAAGAATGTGATTAAAGGCTCTTTTCCTATTTCAAAAGTTTTAGTATTTGGGGGTAATAGCTACGTCTGTGGAAAAAAAGAAGATATTAGACTATTTTGTGATTGCACATGGTAAAGAATGTGATTAAAGGCTCTTTTCCTATTTCAAAAGTTTTAGTTTTCGGGGATAATAGCTACGTCCTTGGCAAAAATGAAGATATTAGACTATTTTATGATTGCACATGGTAAAGAATGTGATTAAAGGCTCTTTTCCTATTTCAAAAGTTTTAGTTTTCGGGGGTAATAGCTACGTCCTTGGAAAAAAATGAAGATATTAGACTATTTTATGATTGCACATGGTAAAGAATGTGATTAAAGGCTCTTTTCCTATTTCAAAAGTTTTAGTTTTCGGGGGTAATAGCTACGTCCGTGGAAAAAAATGAAGATATTAGACTATTTTATGATTGCACATGGTAAAGAATGTGATTAAAGGCTCTTTTCCTATTTCAAAAGTTTTAGTTTTCGGGGTAATAGCTACGTCCTTGGAAAAAATGAAGATATTAGACTATTTTATGATTGCACATGGTTAAGAATGTGATTAAAGGCTCTTTTCCTATTTCAAAAGTTTTAGTTTTCGGGGGTAATAGCTACGTCCTTGGAAAAAATGAAGATATTAGACTATTTTATGATTGCACATGGTAAAGAATGTGATTAAAGGCTCTTTTCCTATTTCAAAAGTTTTAGTTTTTGGGGGTAATAGCTACGTCTGTGGAAAAAAAAGAAGATATTAGACTATTTTGTGATTGCACATGGTAAAGAATGTGATTAAAGGCTCTTTTCCTATTTCAAAAGTTTTAGTTTTCGGGGATAATAGCTACGTCCTTGGCAAAAATGAAGATATTAGACTATTCTATGATTGCACATGGTAAAGAATGTGATTAAAGGCTCTTTTCCTATTTCAAAAGTTTTAGTTTTCGGGGGTAATAGCTACGTCCTTGGAAAAAATGAAGATATTAGACTATTTTATGATTGCACATGGTAAAGAATGTGATTAAAGGCTCTTTTCCTATTTCAAAAGTTTTAGTTTTTGGGGGTAATAGCTACGTCTGTGGAAAAAAAGAAGATATTAGACTATTTTGTGATTGAACAGGGTAAAGAATGTTATTAAACGCTCTTTTCCTATTTCAAAAGTTTTAGTTTTCGGGGATAATAGCTACGTCCTTGGAAAAATGAAGATATTAGACTATTTTATGATTGCACATGGTAAAGAATGTGATTAAAGGCTCTTTTCCTATTTCAAAAGTTTTAGTTTTCGGGGGTAATAGCTACGTCCTTGGAAAAAATGAAGATATTAGACTATTTTATGATTGCACATGGTAAAGAATGTGATTAAAGGCTCTTTTCCTATTTCAAAAGTTTTAGTTTTCGGGGGTAATAGCTACGTCCGTGGAAAAAAATGAAGATATTAGACTATTTTATGATTGCACATGGTAAAGAATGTGATTAAAGGCTCTTTTCCTATTTCAAAAGTTTTAGTTTTCGGGGTAATAGCTACGTCCTTGAAAAAATGAAGATATTAGACTATTCTATGATTGCACATGGTAAAGAATGTGATTAAAGGCTCTTTTCCTATTTCAAAAGTTTTAGTTTTCGGGGGTAATAGCTACGTCCGTGGAAAAAATGAAGATATTAGACTATTTTATGATTGCACATGGTAAAGAATGTGATTAAAGGCTCTTTTCCTATTTCAAAAGTTTTAGTTTTCGGGGGTAATAGCTACGTCTGTGGAAAAAAAGAAGATATTAGACTATTTTATGATTGCACATGGTAAAGAATGTGATTAAAGGCTCTTTTCCTATTTCAAAAGTTTTAGTTTTCGGGGTAATAGCTACGTCCTTGGAAAAAATGAAGATATTAGACTATTTTATGATTGCACATGGTAAAGAATGTGATTAAAGGCTCTTTTCCTATTTCAAAAGTTTTAGTTTTCGGGGGTAATAGCTACGTCCTTGGAAAAAATGAAGATATTAGACTATTTTATGATTGCACATGGTAAAGAATGTGATTAAAGGCTCTTTTCCTATTTCAAAAGTTTTAGTTTTCGGGGGTAATAGCTACGTCCTTGGAAAAAAATGAAGATATTAGACTATTTTGATTGCACATGGTAAAGAATGTGATTAAAGGCTCTTTTCCTATTTCAAAAGTTTTAGTTTTCGGGGTAATAGCTACGTCCTTGGAAAAAATGAAGATATTAGACTATTCTATGATTGCACATGGTAAAGAATGTGATTAAAGGCTCTTTTCCTATTTCAAAAGTTTTAGTTTTCGGGGGTAATAGCTACGTCCTTGGAAAAAATGAAGATATTAGACTATTTTATGATTGCACATGGTAAAGAATGTGATTAAAGGCTCTTTTCCTATTTCAAAAGTTTTAGTTTTCGGGGGTAATAGCTACGTCTGTGGAAAAATGAAGATATTAGACTATTTTATGATTGCACATGGTAAAGAATGTGATTAAAGGCTCTTTTCCTATTTCAAAAGTTTTAGTTTTCGGGGGTAATAGCTACGTCCTTGGAAAAAATGAAGATATTAGACTATTTTATGATTGCACATGGTAAAGAATGTGATTAAAGGCTCTTTTCCTATTTCAAAAGTTTTAGTTTTCGGGGGTAATAGCTACGTCCTTGGAAAAAATGAAGATATTAGACTATTTTATGATTGCACATGGTAAAGAATGTGATTAAAGGCTCTTTTCCTATTTCAAAAGTTTTAGTTTTCGGGGGTAATAGCTACGTCCGTGGAAAAAAATGAAGATATTAGACTATTTTATGATTGCACATGGTAAAGAATGTGATTAAAGGCTCTTTTCCTATTTCAAAAGTTTTAGTTTTCGGGGTAATAGCTACGTCCTTGGAAAAAAATGAAGATATTAGACTATTTATGATTGCACATGGTAAAGAATGTGATTAAAGGCTCTTTTCCTATTTCAAAAGTTTTAGTTTTCGGGGGTAATAGCTACGTCCGTGGAAAAAATGAAGATATTAGACTATTTTATGATTGCACATGGTAAAGAATGTGATTAAAGGCTCTTTTCCTATTTCAAAAGTTTTAGTTTTCGGGGGTAATAGCTACGTCCTTGGAAAAATGAAGATATTAGACTATTTTATGATTGCACATGGTAAAGAATGTGATTAAAGGCTCTTTTCCTATTTCAAAAGTTTTAGTTTTCGGGGGTAATAGCTACGTCCGTGGAAAAAATGAAGATATTAGACTATTTTATGATTGCACATGGTAAAGAATGTGATTAAAGGCTCTTTTCCTATTTCAAAAGTTTTAGTTTTCGGGGGTAATAGTCTGTGGAAAAAATGAAGATATTAGACTATTTTATGATTGCACATGGTAAAGAATGTGATTAAAGGCTCTTTTCCTATTTCAAAAGTTTTAGTTTTCGGGGGTAATAGCTACGTCCTTGGAAAAAATGAAGATATTAGACTATTTTATGATTGCACATGGTAAAGAATGTGATTAAAGGCTCTTTTCCTATTTCAAAAGTTTTAGTTTTCGGGGGTAATAGCTAAGTCCTTGGAAAAAAATGAAGATATTAGACTATTTTATGATTGCACATGGTAAAGAATGTGATTAAAGGCTCTTTTCCTATTTCAAAAGTTTTAGTTTTCGGGGGTAATAGCTACGTCTGTGGAAAAAATGAAGATATTAGACTATTTTATGATTGCACATGGTAAAGAATGTGATTAAAGGCTCTTTTCCTATTTCAAAAGTTTTAGTTTTCGGGGTAATAGCTAATTCCTTGGAAAAAAATGAAGATATTAGACTATTTTATGATTGCACATGGTAAAGAATGTGATTAAAGGCTCTTTTCCTATTTCAAAAGTTTTAGTTTTCGGGGGTAATAGCTACGTCCTTGGAAAAAATGAAGATATTAGACTATTTTATGATTGCACATGGTAAAGAATGTGATTAAAGGCTCTTTTCCTATTTCAAAAGTTTTAGTTTTCGGGGGTAATAGCTACGTCTGTGGAAAAAAAAGAAGATATTAGACTATTTTGTGATTGCACATGGTAAAGAATGTGATTAAAGGCTCTTTTCCTATTTCAAAAGTTTTAGTTTTCGGGGATAATAGCTACGTCCTTGGCAAAAATGAAGATATTAGACTATTTTATGATTGCACATGGTAAAGAATGTGATTAAAGGCTCTTTTCCTATTTCAAAAGTTTTAGTTTTCGGGGGTAATAGCTACGTCCGTGGAAAAAAATGAAGATATTAGACTATTTTATGATTGCACATGGTAAAGAATGTGATTAAAGGCTCTTTTCCTATTTCAAAAGTTTTAGTTTTCGGGGGTAATAGCTATGTCTGTGGAAAAAAAGAAGATATTAGACTATTTTGTGATTGCACATGGTAAAAAATGTGAATAAAGGCTCTTTTCCTATTTCAAAAGTTTTAGTTTTCGGGGATAATAGCTACGTCCTTGGAAAAATGAAGATATTAGACTATTTTATGATTGCACATGGTAAAGAATGTGATTAAAGGCTCTTTTCCTATTTCAAAAGTTTTAGTTTTCGGGGGTAATAGCTACGTCCGTGGAAAAAATGAAGATATTAGACTATTTTATGATTGCACATGGTAAAGAATGTGATTAAAGGCTCTTTTCCTATTTCAAAAGTTTTAGTTTTCGGGGGTAATAGCTACGTCCGTGGAAAAATGAAGATATTAGACTATTTTATGATTGCACATGGTAAAGAATGTGATTAAAGGCTCTTTTCCTATTTCAAAAGTTTTAGTTTTCGGGGGTAATAGCTATGTCCTTGGAAAAAATGAAGATATTAGACTATTTTATGATTGCACATGGTAAAGAATGTGATTAAAGGCTCTTTTCCTATTTCAAAAGTTTTAGTTTTCGGGGGTAATAGCTACGTCCGTGGAAAAAAATGAAGATATTAGACTATTTTATGATTGCACATGGTAAAGAATGTGATTAAAGGCTCTTTTCCTATTTCAAAAGTTTTAGTTTTCGGGGGTAATAGCTAAGTCCTTGGAAAAAAATGAAGATATTAGACTATTCTATGATTGCACATGGTAAAGAATGTAATTAAATGCTCTTTTCCTATTTCAAAAGTTTTAGTTTTCGGGGCTAATAGCTACGTCCTTGGAAAAAATGAAGATATTAGACTATTTTATGATTGCACATGGTAAAGAATGTGATTAAAGGCTCTTTTCCTATTTCAAAAGTTTTAGTTTTCGGGGGTAATAGCTACGTCTGTGGAAAAAATGAAGATATTAGACTATTTTATGATTGCACATGGTAAAGAATGTGATTAAAGGCTCTTTTCCTATTTCAAAAGTTTTAGTTTTTGGGGTAATAGCTACATCCTTGGAAAAAAATGAAGATATTAGACTATTTTATGATTGCACATGGTAAAGAATGTGATTAAAGGCTCTTTTCCTATTTCAAAAGTTTTAGTTTTCGGGGGTAATAGCTAAGTCCTTGGAAAAAATGAAGATATTAGACTATTTTATGATTGCACATGGTAAAGAATGTGATTAAAGGCTCTTTTCCTATTTCAAAAGTTTTAGTTTTCGGGGGTAATTGCTACGTCCGTGGAAAAAAAAGAAGATATTAGACTATTTTATGATTGCACATGGTAAAGAATGTGATTAAAGGCTCTTTTCCTATTTCAAAAGTTTTAGTTTTCGGGGTAATAGCTACGTCCTTGGAAAAATGAAGATATTAGACTATTCTATGATTGCACATGGTAAAGAATGTGATTAAAGGCTCTTTTCCTATTTCAAAAGTTTTAGTTTTCGGGGGTAATAGCTACGTCCTTGGAAAAAATGAAGATATTAGACTATTTTATGATTGCACATGGTAAAGAATGTGATTAAAGGCTCTTTTCCTATTTCAAAAGTTTTAGTTTTCGGGGGTAATAGCTACGTCTGTGGAAAAAAAGAAGATATTAGACTATTTTATGATTGCACATGGTAAAGAATGTGATTAAAGGCTCTTTTCCTATTTCAAAAGTTTTAGTTTTCGGGGGTAATAGCTACGTCCTTGGAAAAAAATGAAGATATTAGACTATTTTATGATTGCACATGGTAAAGAATGTGATTAAAGGCTCTTTTCCTATTTCAAAAGTTTTAGTTTTCGGGGGTAATAGCTACGTCCTTGGAAAAAATGAAGATATTAGACTATTTTATGATTGCACATGGTAAAGAATGTGATTAAAGGCTCTTTTCCTATTTCAAAAGTTTTAGTTTTCGGGGGTAATAGCTACGTCCGTGGAAAAAAATGAAGATTTTAGACTATTTTATGATTGCACATGGTAAAGAATGTGAATAAAGGCTCTTTTCCTATTTCAAAAGTTTTAGTTTTCGGGGTAATAGCTAAGTCCTTGGAAAAAAATGAAGATATTAGACTATTCTATGATTGCACATGGTAAAGAATGTGATTAAAGGCTCTTTTCCTATTTCAAAAGTTTTAGTTTTCGGGGCTAATAGCTACGTCCGTGGAAAAAATGAAGATATTAGACTATTTTATGATTGCACATGGTAAAGAATGTGATTAAAGGCTCTTTTCCTATTTCAAAAGTTTTAGTTTTCGGGGGTAATATCTATGTCTGTGGAAAAATGAAGATATCAGACTATTTTATGATTGCACATGGTAAAGAATGTGATTAAAGGCTGTTTTCCTATTTCAAAAGTTTTAGTTTTCGGGGGTAATAGCTACGTCCGTGGAAAAAATGAAGATATTAGACTATTTTATGATTGCACATGGTAAAGAATGTGATTAAAGGCTCTTTTCCTATTTCAAAAGTTTTAGTTTTCGGGGGGTCTGTGGAAAAAATGAAGATATTAGACTATTTTATGATTGCACATGGTAAAGAATGTGATTAAAGGCTCTTTTCCTATTTCAAAAGTTTTAGTTTTCGGGGGTAATAGCTACGTCCTTAGAAAAAATGAAGATATTAGACTATTTTATGATTGCACATGGTAAAGAATGTGATTAAAGGCTCTTTTCCTATTTCAAAAGTTTTAGTTTTCGGGGGTAATAGCTAAGTCCTTGGAAAAAAATGAAGATATTAGACTATTTTATGATTGCACATGGTAAAGAATGTGATTAAAGGCTCTTTTCCTATTTCAAAAGTTTTAGTTTTCGGGGGTAATAGCTATGTCTGTGGAAAAAATGAAGATATTAGATATTTTATGATTGCACATGGTAAAGAATGTGATTAAAGGCTCTTTTCCTATTTCAAAAGTTTTAGTTTTCGGGGTAATAGCTAATTCTGTGGAAAAAAATGAAGATATTAGACTATTTATGATTGCACATGGTAAAGAATGTGATTAAAGGCTCTTTTCCTATTTCAAAAGTTTTAGTTTTCGGGGGTAATAGCTACGTCCTTGGAAAAAATGAAGATATTAGACTATTTTATGATTGCACATGGTAAAGAATGTGATTAAAGGCTCTTTTCCTATTTCAAAAGTTTTAGTTTTCGGGGGTAATAGCTACGTCTGTGGAAAAAAAAGAAGATATTAGACTATTTTGTGATTGCACATGGTAAAGAATGTGATTAAAGGCTCTTTTCCTATTTCAAAAGTTTTAGTTTTCGGGGGTAATAGCTACGTCCTTGGAAAAATGAAGATATTAGTCTATTTTATGATTGCATATGGTAAAGAATGTGATTAAAGGCTCTTTCCTATTTCAAAAGTTTTAGTTTTCGGGGGTAATAGCTACGTCCGTGGAAAAAAATGAAGATATTAGACTATTTTATGATTGCACATGGTAAAGAATGTGATTAAAGGCTCTTTTCCTATTTCAAAAGTTTTAGTTTTTGGGGGTAATAGCTATGTCTGTGGAAAAAAAGAAGATATTAGACTATTTTGTGATTGCACATGGTAAAGAATGTGATTAAAGGCTCTTTTCCTATTTCAAAAGTTTTAGTTTTCGGGGATAATAGCTACGTCCTTGGCAAAAATGAAGATATTAGACTATTTTATGATTGCACATGGTAAAGAATGTGATTAAAGGCTCTTTTCCTATTTCAAAAGTTTTAGTTTTCGGGGGTAACAGCTACGTCCGTGGAAAAAAATGAAGATATTAGACTATTTTGTGATTGCACATGGTAAAGAATGTGATTAAAGGCTCTTTTCCTATTTCAAAAGTTTTAGTTTTCGGGGATAATAGCTACGTCCTTGGCAAAAATGAAGATATTAGACTATTCTATGATTGCACATGGTAAAGAATGTGATTAAAGGCTCTTTTCCTATTTCAAAAGTTTTAGTTTTTGGGGGTAATAGCTAAGTCCGTGGAAAAAAATGAAGATATTAGACTATTTTATGATTGCACATGGTAAAGAATGTGATTAAAGGCTCTTTTCCTATTTCAAAAGTTTTAGTTTTTGGGGGTAATAGATACCTCTGTGGAAAAAATGAAGATATTAGACTATTTTGTGATTGCACATGGTAAAGAATGTGATTAAAGGCTCTTTTCCTATTTCAAAAGTTTTAGTTTTCGGGGATAATAGCTACGTCCTTGGAAAAATGAAGATATTAGACTATTTTATGATTGCACATGGTAAAGAATGTGATTAAAGGCTCTTTTCCTATTTCAAAAGTTTTAGTTTTCGGGGGTAATAGCTACGTCCTTGGAAAAAAATGAAGATATTAGACTATTTTGTGATTGCACATGGTAAAGAATGTGATTAAAGGCTCTTTTCCTATTTCAAAAGTTTTAGTTTTCGGGGATAATAGCTACGTCCTTGGAAAAATGAAGATATTAGACTATTTATGATTGCACATGGTAAAGAATGTGATTAAAGGCTCTTTTCCTATTTCAAAAGTTTTAGTTTTCGGGGGTAATAGCTACGTCCTTGGAAAAAATGAAGATATTAGACTATTTTATGATTGCACATGGTAAAGAATGTGATTAAAGGCTCTTTTCCTATTTCAAAAGTTTTAGTTTTCGGGGGTAATAGCTACGTCTGTGGAAAAAAGAAGATATTAGACTATTTTGTGATTGCACATGGTAAAGAATGTGATTAAAGGCTCTTTTCCTATTTCAAAAGTTTTAGTTTTCGGGGATAATAGCTACGTCCTTGGAAAAATGAAGATATTAGACTATTTTATGATTGCACGTGGTAAAGAATGTGATTAAAGGCTCTTTTCCTATTTCAAAAGTTTTAGTTTTCGGGGGTAATAGCTACGTCTGTGGAAAAAAATGAAGATATTAGACTATTTTATGATTGCACATGGTAAAGAATGTGATTAAAGGCTCTTTTCCTATTTCAAAAGTGCTAGTTTTCGGGGGTAATAGCTACGTCCTTGGAAAAATGAAGATATTAGACTATTTTATGATTGCACATGGTAAAGAATGTGATTAAAGGCTCTTTTCCTATTTCAAAAGTTTTAGTTTTCGGGGGTAATAGCTACGTCCTTGGAAAAAATGAAGATATTAGACTATTTTATGATTGCACATGGTAAAAAATGTGATTAAAGGCTCTTTTCCTATTTCAAAAGTTTTAGTTTTCGGGGTAATAGCTACGTCCTTGGAAAAAAATGAAGATATTAGACTATTTATGATTGCACATGGTAAAGAATGTGATTAAAGGCTCTTTTCCTATGTCAAAAGTTTTAATTTTCGAGGCTAATAGCTATGTCCTTGGAAAAAATGAAGATATTAGACTATTCTATGATTGCACATGGTAAAGAATGTGATTAAAGGCTCTTTTCCTATTTCAAAAGTTTTAGTTTTCGGGGGTAATAGCTACGTCTGTGGAAAAAATGAAGATATTAGACTATTTTATGATTGCACATGGTAAAGAATGTGATTAAAGGCTCTTTTCCTATTTCAAAAGTTTTAGTTTTCGGGGATAATAGCTACGTCTGTGGAAAAATGAAGATATTAGACTATTTATGATTGCACATGGTAAAGAATGTGATTAAAGGCTCTTTTCCTATTTCAAAAGTTTTAGTTTTCGGGGGTAATAGCTACGTCCTTGGAAAAAATGAAGATATTAGACTATTTTATGATTGCACATGGTAAAGAATGTGATTAAAGGCTCTTTTCCTATTTCAAAAGTTTTAGTTTTTGGGGGTAATAGCTAGGTCTGTGGAAAAAAAGAAGATATTAGACTATTTTGTGATTGCACATGGTAAAGAATGTGATTAAAGGCTCTTTTCCTATTTCGAAAGTTTTAGTTTTCGGGGATAATAGCTACCTCCGTGGAAAAAATGAAGGTATTAGACTATTTTATGATTGCACATGGTAAAGAATGTGATTAAAGGCTCTTTTCCTATTTCAAAAGTTTTAGTTTTCGGGGGTAACAGCTACGTCCGTGGAAAAAAAATGAAGATATTAGATTATTTTATAATTGCACATGGTTAAAAATGAGATTAAAGGCTTTTTTCCTATTTCAAAAGTTTTCGTTTTCGAGTGTAATAGCTAAGTCCTTGGAAAAAAATGAAGATATTAGACTATTCTATGATTGCACATGGTAAAGAATGTGATTAAAGGCTCTTTTCCTATTTCAAAAGTTTTAGTTTTCGGGGCTAATAGCTACGTCCGTGAAAAAAATGAAGATATTAGACTATTTTATGATTACACATGGTAAAGAATGTGATTAAAGGCTCTTTTCCTATTTCAAAAGTTTTAGTTTTCGAGGGTAATATCTATGTCTGTGGATAAAATGAAGATATCAGACTATTTTATGATTGCACGTGGTAAAGAATGTGTTTAAAGGCTCTTCTCCTATTTCAAAAGTTTTAGTTTTCGGGGGTAATAGCTACGTCCGTGGAAAAAAAATGAAGATATTAGACTATTTTATGATTGCACATGGTAAAGAGTGTGATTAAAGGCTCTTTTCCTATTTCAAAAGTGCTAGTTTTTGGGGGTAATAGCTATGTCCTTGGAAAAAATGAAGATATTAGACTATTTTATGATTGCACATGGTAAAGAATGTGATTAAAGGCTCTTTTCCTATTTCAAAAGTTTTAGTTTTCGGGGGTAACAGCTACGTCCGTGGAAAAAAATGAAGATATTAGATTATTTTATAATTGCACATGATAAAAAATGTGATTAAAGGCTCTTTTCCTATTTCAAAAGTTTTCGTTTTCGAGGGTAATAGCTAATTCCTTGGAAAAAAATGAAGATATTAGACTATTCTATGATTGCACATGGTAAAGAATGTGATTAAAGGCTCTTTTCCTATTTCAAAAGTTTTAGTTTTCGGGGGTAATAGCTACGTCCTTGGAAAAAATGAAATTATTAGACTATTTTATGATTGCACATTGTAAAGAATGTGATTAAAGGCTCTTTTCCTATTTCAAAAGTTTTAGTTTTTGGGGGTAATAGCTACGTCTGTGGAAAAAAAGAAGATATTAGATTATTTTGTGATTGCACATGGTAAAGAATGTGATTAAAGGCTCTTTTCCTATTTCAAAAGTTTTAGTTTTCGGGGATAATAGCTACGTCCTTGGCAAAAATGAACATATTAGACTATTTTATGATTGCACGTGGTAAAGAATGTGTTTAAAGGCTCTTCTCCTATTTCAAAAGTTTTAGTTTTCGGGGGTAATAGCTACGTCCGTGGAAAAAAATGAAGATATTAGACTATTTTATGATTGCACATGGTAAAGAATGTGATTAAAGGCTCTTTTCCTATTTCAAAAGTTTTAGTTTTCGGGGGTAATAGCTACGTCCGTGGAAAAAAAGAAGATATTAGACTATTTTGTGATTGCACATGGTAAAGAATGTGATTAAAGGCTCTTTTCCTATTTCAAAAGTTTTAGTTTTCGGGGATAATAGCTACGTCCTTGGCAAAAATGAAGATATTAGACTATTTTATGATTGCACATGGTAAAGAATGTGATTAAAGGCTCTTTTCCTATTTCAAAAGTTTTAGTTTTTCGGGGGTAACAGCTACGTCCGTGGAAAAAAATGAAGATATTAGACTATTTTGTGATTGCACATGGTAAAGAATGTGATTAAAGGCTCTTTTCCTATTTCAAAAGTTTTAGTTTTCGGGGATAATAGCTACGTCCTTGGCAAAAATGAAGATATTAGACTATTCTATGATTGCACATGGTAAAGAATGTGATTAAAGGCTCTTTTCCTATTTCAAAAGTTTTAGTTTTCGGGGGTAATAGCTACGTCCTTGGAAAAAATGAAGATATTAGACTATTTTATGATTGCACATGGTAAAGAATGTGATTAAAGGCTCTTTTCCTATTTCAAAAGTTTTAGTTTTTGGGGGTAATAGCTACGTCTGTGGAAAAAAAGAAGATATTAGACTATTTTGTCATTGCACATGGTAAAGAATGTGATTAAAGGCTCTTTTCCTATTTCAAAAGTTTTAGTTTTCGGGGATAATAGCTACGTCCTTGGCAAAAAATGAACATATTAGACTATTTTATGATCGCACGTGGTAAAGAATGTGTTTAAAGGCTCTTCTCCTATTTCAAAAGTTTTAGTTTTCGGGGGTAATAGCTAAGTCCGTGGAAAAAAATGAAGATATTAGACTATTTTATGATTGCACATGGTAAATATTGTGATTAAAGGCTCTTTTCCTATTTCAAAAGTGCTAGTTTTCGGGGGTAATAGCTACGTCCTTTGAAAAAATGAAGATAATAGACTATTTTATGATTGCACATGGTAAAGAATGTGATTAAAGGCTCTTTTCCTATTACAAAAGTTTTAGTTTTCGGGGGGTAACAGCTACGTCCGTGGAAAAAAATGAAGATATTAGATTATTTTATAATTGCACATGGTAAAGAATGTGATTAAAGGCTCTTTTCCTATTTCAAAAGTTTTCGTTTTTCGAGGGTAATAGCTAATTCCTTGGAAAAAAAATGAAGATATTAGACTATTCTATGATTGCACATGGTAAAGAATGTGATTAAAGGCTCTTTTCCTATTTCAAAAGTTTTAGTTTTCGGGGGTAATAGCTACGTCCTTGGAAAAATGAAGATATTAGACTATTTTATGATTGCACATGGTAAAGAATGTGATTAAAGGCTCTTTTCCTATTTCAAAAGTTTTAGTTTTTGGGGGTAATTGCTACGTCTGTGGAAAAAAAGAAGATATTAGACTATTTTGTGATTGCACATGGTAAAGAATGTGATTAAAGGCTCTTTTCCTATTTCAAAAGTTTTAGTTTTCGGGGATAATAGCTACGTCCTTGGCAAAAATGAAGATATTAGACTATTCTATGATTGCACATGGTAAAGAATGTGATTAAAGGCTCTTTTCCTATTTCAAAAGTTTTAGTTTTCGGGGGTAATAGCTACGTTCTTGGAAAAAATGAAGATATTAGACTATTTTATGATTGCACACGGTAAAGATTGTGATTAAAGGCTCTTTTCCTATTTCAAAAGTTTTAGTTTTTGGGGGGTAATAGCTACGTCTGTGGAAAAAAAGAAGATATTAGACTATTTTGTGATTGCACATGGTAAAGAATGTGATTAAAGGCTCTTTTCCTATTTCAAAAGTTTTAGTTTTCGAGGGTAATAGCTACGTATGTTGAAAAAATGAAGATATGAGACTATTTTATGATTGCACATGGTAAAGAATGTGATTAAAGGCTCTTTTCCTATTTCAAAAGTTTTAGTTTTCGAGGTTAATAGCTACGTATGTTGAAAAAATGAAGATATTAGACTATTTTATGATTGCACATGGTAAAGAATGTGATTAAAGGCTCTTTTCCTGTTTCAAAAGTTTTAGTTTTCGAGGGTAATAGCTACGTATGTTGAAAAAATGAAGATATTAGACTATTTTATGATTGCAAATGGTAAAGAATGTGATTAAAGGCTCTTTTCCTATTTCAAAAGTTTTAGTTTTCGAGGGTAATAGCTACGTATGTTGAAAAAATGAAGATATTAGACTATTTTATGATTGCAAAGGGTAAAGAATGTGATTAAAAGCTCTTTTCCTATTTCAAAAGTTTTAGTTTTCGAGGGTAATAGCTACGTATGTTGAAAAAATGAAGATATGAGACTATTTTATGATTGCACATGGTAAAGAATAAGATTAAAGGCTCTTTTCCTATTTCAAAAGTTTTAGTTTTCGAGGTTAATAGCTACGTATGTTGAAAAAATGAAGATATTAGACTATTTCATGATTGCACATGGTAAAGAATGTGTTTAAAGGCTCTTTTCCTGTTTCAAAAGTTTTAGTTTTCGAGGGTAATAGCTACGTATGTTGTAAAAATGAAGATATTAGACTATTTTATGATTGCACAAGGTAAAGAATGTGATTAAAGGCTCTTTTCCTATTTCAAAAGTTTTAGTTTTTGAGGTTAATAACTACGTATGTTGAAAAAATGAAGATATTAGACTATTTTATGATTGCACAAGGTAAAGAATGTGATTAAAGGCTCTTTTCCTATTTCAAAAGTTTTAGTTTTCGAAGGTAATAGCTACGTATGTTGAAAAAATGAAGATATTAGACTATTTTATGATTGCAAATGGTAAAGAATGTGATTAAAGGCTATTTTCCTATTTCAAAAGTATTAGTTTTCGAGGGTAATAGCTACGTATGTTGAAAAAAATCTCTCAGTATAATTTTA